>NC_031770.1:53839662-53977568 GCF_001522545.3 Parus major | reverse complement strand
ATCTTTTTCTCCCCTTTCTTTTTAATTGTGACTATGTAGATGAAAGTAATGTCTTACTATACAAGTCACTGTTTAATCATAGATGTAAACACAGGATTAAATGCATAATTGCTGGTCTTTTATGTGCCTACCCCCTTAGTGGGCTCCCTCACTCCACATGATAAAAAGTCCAGCTCCTCTTCAGCTCCGGAGGACAGCTGTGTCCATGGGAACAAGAGTTAAAGTAGGATGCCGGCCAGGGACATAGTTAAAGCAGGCAGTGCAAGAAGGTGAAACATTCCCCCCCAACAGCAGGTTATCCCTTGTGTCCAAGCTGGAGTGAGGCTATTTTCACTCTGTACTTCTGAGGTGATCCTTCTAGATCAGTAGATGTGCTGTGGTTGGTTGATTGTTCACTCAAAATGTAATGTTAACTTAGGGACTCCCCCCTCCACTCCTTGACACCTGCTTCACCTCATTGCCTCATGCTTAGAAATTCACTGGGAGATGAAAGATGTATTTTAAAATCCTTTTTACACTAAATTTAAAGTAAGGCTTTAAACCAAATCACATGTCCTAGTCACTGGGTTGACTGGTTATTCTCTTTTGAGCTGTCTCCTGATGAAGCCCTTAATAAAAATAATCCAATATTTATTGACATAGGCATCCCAAGTGAATATCCTGAGCACCCAAACTGCAAAATCAACCTCTCATTTCTCCTGAATCTTTGGCCCAGCAAATAATAAATTATTTATACAAGCCGGAATAGCTTCAGCAGGATGGAGACTGAATCCAAATGGGTATGAACTGCAGAGAGATAAAATGAGCCTGGAAATTAGAAGACAGATTCAAGCCATCAAAGGAATGAGACTCTAAAATAACCTTTCTATAAATGGGGTAATGGGATCAAGCAATCTAAGCAGCTTTCAGCCGAAGGTTGGTCATTTTGTGAAACGGTGTGCATGACATGATTGTGAGCATCAGAGGGTACTGATGGTACAGTGGCCTTGCATGTCCTGCACGTGTTGTTGTGGATTTGGTGCTGCATGTGAAACAACTTTGCCAGCATCAGGTGAGAGATGCTTCCTGGAGCCTGTGCATGACAGTGTGCTCCCAGCAGCCCGGCAGTGCTGGGACACTGGAAGTGAGGTGACACCGGACCACAAGCAGTGAATGGGATGTGTGGATTTAGACCGTCAAAACCCAAGAGTCCAAGAAGCTCTGAGCTGCATGGTTTAGGTGGCAGCTGTGTGGGGGCTGTGGCAATCTGTTCCCCAGTGCACCACTGATGTATTAGCAGTATATAAACACTGTTTATGTATTTAAGTGTAACAGCACATTTAAGTGCTGAGTGGGAAGGGGGGAAATGTTCCTACAAGGGGCTTCTTTCAGAGCAGATGTGTTGGTCTGGTAAGGATGTCATCTGATCCAGCTGGAATGGAACCAAGTCACTGCTCAATGAGGACCTGATTTTTCTGACATCTGAAAGAGCTCACTCGTAGCACAGGAGTGTGGGGTAACAGATTGCCATCTTCAGTAAGTCGTGGAGTTACACGCTGCACATTGCCTGGTATGGGCTAAGGGAAGGAGGAAAGAAGAAAGAAAACTTTCAAAGGATGGAAAACCCTGACAATGAGTCTCTAAGTGGACTTCTACTAAGCAGTTTTATTTTGGCACCTACTATTTTGGCATTACTGTGATGTGGGCCTCTTGCCCTCTATACCTACAGGATGCTTTTTATAACTCTGGCATGATAGTCCCCATAGCCTAGGGACCAAGAGAGCTTCATTCAGTTAGGATCCATAGTGGTGTTTTACCAGAGCTTGCTTGCAGTCTGTCAGCTGCAGGTTTTGGATATCTTTGCTCATTTAGAATTGTGACATTGACTAATTGTGGAGGTTTGAATCTGTGTTCATAGCAAAAAACACTTTCTCCCTTTCACCTTAAAAACAATAGATTTGTTTGAAGTGGTACTGCAGACTATAAAATATTCACAGAAAATGAAGACATTTCTGCTGTTTAGAAACCTACAAAATCTTACGCTTTCCCTAAAGTGCAGGATTCTACATGATTTGCACAAGTTCTAGTCATGGCAGCAGTGACAGGATATATAATGCTATCTGGTAAATGCTGAGTGTTGAGAGTTAAATGAGGTGCTAGTTTTCTCCAACAGACAGAGGTCCACATTCCCTAACAGAGTATTTCTAGTCTTGGACAGAAAAAAAATGGGTTGCATGGATATAGTTTTCCAAGAAGGTCTTGGGACTATAGTTGATGAGGAGTACTCATATTGCAACTTTCCCCTGGAAGAAGAGCTCCACTTCTGACAACCTAGCCTAGTAAGATTTTTCTGCAGGCTATCAGAGGACACTGACTTTTCCATTTGCACATTGCTCTGCTCCCCCGTGTTTCTGTCAATGGAAACATCATCATACCTTCTTCTTTGAGATCTACCACACCTTCCCTTCTGGGTGACATTCTCTCCAGCTGTCATCTGACAGGTAGAGGATATTACAAGTGTAGAAGACTTCCAGAATGAACAGGAGGGTAGCTGTTGTTTTTCTTTTCTGCAAGCTATGCTGTGGTAGTTGTTAATTTACAGAGCGTAATGATACATTGAAAAACATTACATTCAAGCTAACGTTGTACTGAATATGTTGGTTTACCTGAGTCTCCCATGGTCTTCTCTATTGCCTGGAGTGTTATTAGATTAATTCCTCTGAGACCTAATTCCATTTTCAGTGTGGTTCATTTAATGTATAATAGTTGTAGCAGAATAAAAGGTCTGGCTGAACACACTGCCGTTAACTAAAATATTTTACAGCCCTAAACTACATTTTCTGAAGGCTTTTGCATCTGCAGTGCATAGAATTTACTAAGCAATTCCAAAATTAATATGCAGATTTCTGAAATCTCAGCTTACCACAGTTGGTAGTTCTTTCCTCTGCACCACTTATCTGAGTTAACCACAAGGGCAAAGTTTAAGGAACTATGTCTCAGAATTTTTGGTTCAATTTTTTCCTCAGTCTGCATGTGCAGAAATAACATATGGAATAAATCACCCAATCTTAAACAAAGTTCTTTTTATAACAGTTCATGAAGACTGAAGGATTTTTGTTGTTTTTAATGACATCTGGAACCTCTGAAGCACTTAACATACATTAATTTGTATTTGACCCTAAGATGTTCTATCTAGTCCACCTCTGAGATCAAATAAAAAGCTTTATTGGGAGGAGAGAGGGAGGAAAAGGATTGCTATTAGATCATGGTGTTTACTGTACATATCCTTAAATACAAAGAGATATAATTAAATTATCTTGAAAGTATGGTCAATTTAGCTACTCTTATTCAGCCAATTGTGCCTTCAGTGAAGCATGCACAGCTCTCATTGAACTAAACAGAAATTTCATGTGTTTATCTGAGGACAAGATTTTACTTTTTCTGCATGCCTGTACAGGATAATAATCAAATTGGATCTTGCTGCTAGCAGTTAAACATTTTGATTAACCAGCCAATAATGATAAAGCCAAAGGGTCAAATCCTGGCCTTTCAGCCCACAACAAATAGAACTTTGCAGGCAGATAACCCAGCCATGGGGAATTCTGCCCCTGACCAAGGCTGGGATTCTTTTTTCCACCCACTGTCTTGTGCCATTCCTAGTTATTCAGAACCCCTAATTCAACTTCATAATGTCTTGTGGACCAAAAAGGCACAGGTTACATAAGAATTAAAACAGTGACCACACATGTGCTTGCATTGTATTTTGTTTTTCAGAATGGTTATAAACATCAAAGAACATGACTTGGACCACTTTTATCTTAGCTGGAAGCACATGATGTTCAATTTGAAATTGTTTCCTTCCTAGTACTTGCTCTAAGTCTGGATTTAAACAATCTGACTGAAAAAAACAAAACAAAATGTTTAATGGAAGTGTGATTTGTTGTGATTTTTGGAAGTAGAAAACTCAGGTATCAGCTAAACTTATTTTGAAGATAAGCATCTGCTTCCCTGAAAATTTAATTGCTTACACAAAATTGTGACTCAGGTCACCAAAGCCACTCACATAGTTTACCAAAAAGTGGTTGAAAATGGAAAGGTTTCCTAGTATTTTTAGCCATAGATTTTTTTAGTGCTTGTCAGAAGCCAAGCACACCTGGCATCACCATACTTCCTTCTGCACTTTGCATGTTTTTAAAGAAGAACATATTGCTGGGACTTTTAAGGAGCAGGAATCACCATTTCAAGCAGCCTAACTCCAAACAACCTTGCTGTTCTTTCCCTAGTTTCCCTTACTTGCTTAAACTTTATTAATATCATAATTCAAAGATTGATGAAGCAAAATATCTATATGACCTTTCTGCAAACACCAAAGCAATTCAAGTAGTTTCATCTTTAAGATAAGCCAAGCATATTAAAGTAAAAAAAAAAAAAAAATCCCCCCAACACTCCCCACTTCAGAAAATGTATGAATGTGCTTTCTTGAGAGGGTAAAACCAGTAAAGTAAGAAGCAGGTTTTGTAGAAAATATTATTGCTATCTCTTGTAGTGTCTTTATGTTTCAGGCCACTGTGTCTCAACTAAATAGTCTCTTTTCCATTACAAATCCAAGAATTATTTGCACTGATCAAACTGAGAGTGCATGAAACTCTGATTTTATTCTAGCAGAGTTACGGGTCTATAAGGAAGATTTATTAGTGGCTGAATAACTCCCAGACAGCTCTTATCACAGACAGGCATGCAGAACGCAGGAAGCCCAACTAAGCAGAATTCCCTTTACTGAATTTTCAATGATGCCCTTGATTATAGATAGCATTGTTTACTCTCTCTCTTTCCTCCAACTTCCCTCTTCTACTAGTCTCTAATTATATCCCTTTATGACCTGACCAATTAAAGCTTGCTTTTGAATTTGTATTAGAGCTGATGAAAAATTAAAGGTACAGATGTACTTTTTCCAAGGCCAGGCACACCTCAGCTGAGCTAGCTGCCTGTTAGAAGCCAGACAATACTAATGTTCTACTGACTATTTTTAGCACACTATTAAATAAATATGCTGGAATAACACCACCTGGCAAGCCAAGATGAATACATGTTACTTTAATAATAAAGGAGTTTAGAATTTTATATTGTGAGGCTAAGCTTACTGATCTGATCTTCAAATTGGTTTAACTTCTTGCTGCCAGATTTAGTCTATTGATCATACAAGGGTGAGCATCCATTTAACTAACAATTACTAAATTGCAATAGACTAACAGGAGTTGACTGTGGTTTTGTGTAATAAAAGGCATTATAGGTAGTACTAGGATAAATAATGTGTCAGTTGAGAGGAAAATGGCATCTATTTACACATCATTTTAGCACTGTTAGATTTTATTAAAAAGGACTCAGTGTACTTGTGGCTATCACTCTGAAATGTTGCTTTTCTGTCACAATATGTTCTGTAGATTTTATTTTGCTATGAACTTTAAATTGAATTTCAGGCAATTGAGTTTCTGGCCATTCTTTACGCAAGTCTGACTATACAGTGATGTAGTGTTTTTCCAAATATGATAAATGTTTCTCACTTGACTGTTAAGGAAGCAGGAATTCATAGGTTGTCACGCTTTGTTTATTAGACTTCCCGGTGTTGTGTTTTCTTTCTCAAATATCAACTATTTTTCCATTTTATATTTTAGAAAACAAAATCAACCAACCTAAATAACAACCCAAAAATGAACCCCTGATTTCTCCCTAGAGAGTGATTTAAATAAGAATTATATGATCATACTTTCTGTCATTTCACATTGGCTTGTGTGTCCTTTTCCTTGAAATTCATGAAACCTTTAAAGTAATCACTCTTCTGATAGACTTGCACTTCACAGACTGTCCACATTAATGCACTAGCAAACATTTTAATATTAATGTAAAAACCAAAACCACAAAAGATTTGACTGTGCAGTTTTGGTTTCTTTTTGGAACATGACTTATTATACACCAAGTAAAGTTGGTTAATTTATATTCCTGGGTTGATTTATTAATTAAAGAAGCAATGTTGCACTCTGTAGGAACCTGTTCTGTGGCAAAACTGAACTCTGATGAATGAGTGGACATGACAGATAAGTAATTCATCATAATACACTGTAAGATGAATGTTTGCATCCTGTAGCCTTCCCCTCTGAATTCTTTAGCATGACATACAGGAGACAAACTTTAGCTATTGGTTCCTGTAGGCAATCCTGACTTTGCATTCTTGTCTCGCTGCATGAGGACATTAACAGCCTGTACACGCAAAAGCAGCTCCCTCACGCAGTCTGGAAAAGATACTGGGACCAGAATCTGCTCTGACAGCCTGGGGGTAGAACAGTTACCCTGCAATGTCTCATGCTTGCAAATAGTCCTGGTTAATTCCTCTGTCTCCTTCCCATTTTCTAAGAGAACTATCCATCTGTCTGTCTATCTATCTATCTATCTATCTATCTATCTATCTATCTATCTATCTATCTATCTATCTATCATGTAATCTCAGATACCTCTCCATCTCTGTGTGCTCATGTCCTTCTTCACACTGGATTTTGTTCATTCCTCCCTGTACATCCCTTTTTCCTCAAGCTATCTCCTGTTCCTCTCAGGTCCTCTGAATTCCTACAAACTTCAGTCTTGTCCAGGTCCTTTTACTACTTAGAGTAGTAAAAGTACTTAGAGAACAGGAAGGTGCCATGTCTTTTTCCCAGCCACATGAACGAACAGCTCCATAAGTCACTAGGACCAACAGAATAGATAAATTTTGATCTCAAGTTGCTGTTTTTCCTTCAAGGGGGCTGTTAGTTTCTGGATCAGTCACCTACTCCAAATAAATATCTAGAAATCCATTGTTTTTGAGACACCTGGCTCTCTCAAATTCAGATTAAATTTATTACCTGGTTGAAAAATTAGTGAAGATGTATTGGTGGGCAGATGTGTGGTGTGACTCTTAAGCATCATTTCCTTACAGAATCAGACAGAAATGCTACGTCATCTCCCCAGACATCCCCAGGGATTCAATGAAAGTTATTTGCACTAAATTTTAAGAGCACACAAGCTGGTCAGATTAACTAAGTGACAACTGGTGTTTACTATTCAGATTGAAAGTTTATTTCCTTAACAGTCAAACTCTTCTCAAGCAAAAAAGATTACAAATGGTTAATCAGATGGGACTCCTACACACATTTAAAGCTGCAGTCAACAAATGATTGCACTAAAATATCACATCTCAGAGCTGAGGGGATTACAGCATTAGGCAGAATCACTGTGAAATTCAAAGCAGTTCCAAGGCAAAGAAGAAGAAAATAAAACCAAAAAAGCTTACTTGCATTTAACGCTATTCCATAGGCAACCATCTTGTGAAATGTGATGTTTTTGTCAAGTTGTCTCCTCAGTGCTCCTCCACAGCACTTGGTGAAAAAGCAGAACTTGTTTTATATCATTCCTATTGGTGTTTACAACTCACATTTTGGAGAAGAGTTCAGTACATTTGAAAATGGAACGCTGAAGGAATTCAGTGGAAGTTTTGCGTTAGTTTTAGGACTCAGGTAACTTTCCTCAGTGGCACTCCAGGGTTTCTGAAGCTCAAAAAAGGGTTTGATAAAGCTCTGCTACACTTAACTGTGATTTGTGAGTGGTTTATCTGAGCTGACATTAACTCATTTGCTGGTATAAGGACACCAGGCTGGGCCACCACTGCTTTGTGAGCTTAGCACAGCAGCGCTGAAGCGCTGGCAAAGCCAGCGTGCAATGAAAACATTTTCTCTGCTTTCAGGAAATGCACACCCCAGGAGGGTGAGGCTGTCTAGACCTCAGGTGGCTGCATGCTGATGTGTTACTGAGCCGTGCTGCCATTATTGGAAGGGCTTGGCAGTGGTGTGCTGGCAGCCAGCTGGGTGCCCCTGCGCAGAGCCAGCCTGGGGCTGGCTGCACTGAGCCAAAACTAACACGCTCTGCTGTGACCCAGACAGCACTCACCGACAGAATTCAGCCTCTGAGTGGTGGTGTGGGTGTCTGGATTGCTCACACGACCTGGCATGGCACCATGCCAAAGATCCTGGCGTGTATCCATGTTGTTTGCCAGCTAATAAGTCTTCCAAAAATGTGGAGAACCACGGGGTGCGATGTCAATGCCCAGCACCTCCTTGGAGAGGCACTGGATCCAGCCGGGTGCTGGCCATGCTGGAGAAGTCTTGTTGCGCTGTATCAAGCTCCTTGGGAGCAGAATATTGTCCAGAAGAGCAAAATATTATCTGTGAGAAGAGCTCCAATTCCCTGAGTTCTTAACATCTAAGTGGGCATGCATATATTCTGTGCTAATTCACAAAGTGATTCAGAAGGTCAGGACACCTTTTCTATTTATTTTTTTTTTGTAAATGTTCAGCTCCTGAACTCAAACAATTACATAAATTGGTTCCCAGCCTAAATAATGCTTAACATCTGAGCCTAACAATCATGGAAAGAAAAATGGCAGAATTGAAATAAGAACCAGCTTATTATAAAATAACTGTATCTTACCATTTCTAAATTCCTGTTTTTCCTGGAGTCATGAAGTGATCAGTGATTTTTTTTTTTTACCCAAAGATGTGGCATTGGGATTGCTCTGACTACAATAATTCAGTGCAAGTTGAAGTTATAGCTAATAGAGCTAAAGCTTTAAGTACTTCCTGTGCTGATTCCAAGGTTAATGTGAACGCCTCTGTTACAAAAATGCATTTACCACAAATGAAGACCTGTATAGCAGCCACTCAGACAGAAGTGTTTAAACATGTTCATAACTATCCATAGAACATTTTTATCTATCTGAACATTTTATTTCTCCAATTTTCACTTTGCAGCTACAGAGAATACACATGATGGATATGAATTTTCTCCATTTGGCCAAATGGCATTATTATGTCCTTTTTTTGTAGCTTCTCACTTTTCTCTTCATGACACCATGCTATGCAGCAGCTGCCAAAATCAGTGTTGCATTTAGAGCACTGTGTTAAACAAGTCATTTGTTTCTCTTCAGTCATGAATACTGACAATTTAAATGGTAATAACTAGGCAATAGTGTACAGGCTTCTCTATCAAAAATTAAAATTCCTTGGAAAATGTTTGATATGGATAATACTGCTGAACTACAGAAATAAAAAAGAGAGGATAATATGGTTATTTGAGAAATAGTACTTACAATGCTTGCTCCTCTTAAGAATGAAATAAGGTTTCTACAGACTGGTAACAGGATTAGCATGCAGTTAAAATTAAGGCACGATGCAGAAGCTCTTGCCCAAGCCAGGGTTGACTGTACATAGAACAGCATAAAGAAATTAAATTACAAGCTTGGTATAGGAAGAGCAAAAGAAAGAAAATACTATATTAATATAATACTCTTATATGGGAAAATTACTGTTGAAGCATCAAAAGTTTTATGAAGGATGTAAATAAAATCAGACTAGAAATGCATTCTTCTTGTGAAGCCCTTTAACAATCAAACTCATACTTACTCCCAGCATAATCCGTGTATAAATGTAAGCATTGTCATCTTCATACCAGTGGAAGGTATCAATAAACAAATAGAAGTTCAGTCCCAGCCACAGCAGCTACAAAGCAGAGAGGCTATGAATTAGTGATATTTGCAGTATTTTTAAATGTATATAAAACTGGTTATGGTTATAGTTTTAAGAGAATCTGAGAGATGTTCCAAAATCAGTGTGCGATGCACTTCTTGATCACAGATGATAGAAATCAAAAATGCCTGCTGGAATGAGGCTATATTTTGGCAAATTCAGGTTTACAGTCCTATCTCCAGATGCCCAGTAAAGGATATAAATGATGTTTACTGTGTCATGGTAAACTCACTTTCAAGCACGGGTCTTAACCTGGTCTCTAAAAAGGAAATGAATGCTAAAATTAAAAAACCACAGAAACTGAGAGAATTAAGAGCTAAGGAAATTCCTTTCTCTGCTCCCCATACACAGTTCACCAAATAGTTTGAAAATAAATCAGAATATAATTTCAATTAGAATTGCAAACCCCAGCTCCCTTTATCTGACGACTAAAGTACATTGACTTAAAAATAATTAAAAACACTAAGACTCTAAATTGTTTTTAAGACTAGTTATAAAAAGGCTGCTGAATATTTTATAGCCAGTTTTACATTAAGCTTGGGAGTATTACTGTAAGCAAACCATAAAATGTCTTTTAAACAAGCTTAAAATATTTATATATATCCAATTAGGTTTTTTAATGCTAAAAATACTCACTAATAACAGCACTGAGAGTTTTTCATTCAAAATCCAGTATGCCATCCTGAGTGTCTCTCCCTATGCTAGCAGCAGCTGACTCTTGCCTTTCAGTGTAACCTGAGTTCTCTGCCCATTCCTTGGGCTTTTCTACCAACTCCTTTTGTCTTTAGTTTTTAATAAGCACCTAGTGGGAGCATGAGTTCCCTCTAGGAATTTTCTAATTAAAGACTGCCTGACAAGAACAGATCACCTGAGTGACATGTCTCCTGATCTGTGTTAAAAAATGCTGGTCATTGTCCAGTCCATTTTTTCTCCAGAGTTATTTCTCAGCAAATGAGAGATGCTGTCATTAAATTCTGTCATTAAATTGTCCTCTTGTACTAACATGTATTTGGGTGGGGTTTTTTGCCTTTATTTTTTGTCTTTTGAACTGGGTGCAACACTTCTTTATGATTTGTCTTTTAATTCAGTAGCAAACAGCAGCATCCCTGCTGTGTACACTATAAGGGAATGTGTCCTGGTGAGGGCACTGCCTTTACCCTTGGCTCCCCTTGCCAGAAGCTGTGCAAATTCTGCCTGTAGTTATCTCGTTCTTTCTCTGGTAAAACCATTTCCTTAAGGCTTTCCTGAATTGCCTGTGAAGGAGACCTTTCTGTGGCGAAATTACTGAAAATTTCTGGAAGTTGAAATGCTATCAAGCTCAGCTACTTTTTAAACCGGTGCTAATGGCCGTTAATATGAGTTAGCGGAACCGTGAGAATGTTGTTACAAATGCTTTGAATGCGAATATTTACAAGGGATTTGCTTTGAGCTTTATTTTTATTGTGTGGTAAAATTAAGTATTATTTAACAAACTTTATGACAAGCCATGTGCAGTAATTGGCCACTGTCCATTATGAAACTTGATACAGGCTGTCCCCACAACAGCCCCCTTTATAGTTGCTTTGGTAGTGCAGGGGCTAACATGATAGTGAGTCTTGCTGTGTTTTTCAGAGGTCAAAAGATGAGGAAATAAGGGAGAAGGGAAAAGAATGTGCAGATGGTAAGGAGAAATACTAGTAAGGTCAGATGCCAATTTTAACTACTTAAAAAAAAAAAAAAAAAAGGAGGGAGAGAAAATCCACTATCTGGATTAGCTGTACTTCAAAGGGAAATGCAGCACTGCGATGTTCGGCTTTGAAGTTCAGCCGATCCAGACAGCAATTTTCTAAACTGAGTTAAAACTGGCATCTGAAATAGATTTTTTTTCAGAGTACAGCAGATTCATATGCTGGTGTAGGCTCCAAAATTTGTCTGGATCAGCAGCTGTACTTCAAAGCAGCACATCTCAGTACAGCATTTGACTTTGAAGTGCATGTGGTCCAGATGCCAGTCCTCTTAAAGGAGCCAATGAATCAACTGCACTTTAACTTTTGTCTGTTGGAACAGCTATGCTTTTTCTCATATATAATAGTAATGTGTGTGGTCTCGAGTATGGCATCTATCAATAAAAACATAAAGTTAACAGAAAAGCTCTTTATTGCTTCATTTTGTACAAAGGAACCGGTAAACATCATTTTATTATACTGATTTGCAGTTCTCTCTGCCAACTCCTAGCACAAACTATTCAGACGAGACTCAAGAAAGGACATTTTATTGATTAAAGATGTAATGGTATTCCATTTTGTTATTGTTTTATCATTATCATGAGCTACAACTGTCCTAAAAAAGGACATACAGAAGGATTAAAAGGGGTTCATTTGAGCAGTTGGGTAGAAAGCACTACTGACCATGCTGAGTTCCTATGCATGAGACCAGCAATTCTGTCATTAGCTTAAAAGGTCAGTTTTTGCATGGAAAGAGGTTTACGAGGTGCTGAATTCTTCCATGTAAGTATCTCAGCATTAATGTCAATGTTTGTATCAATTACTGCTACAGACCTCAATCACAGTTAGTTCTGTTCTGTTTGACAGCAGCCTCTATCTGAGGTTGTTAGTAATTTTTTCAAAGTACTTTGAACAGTGCTTACCCTTTGCAAGACTAATTATTAGCATGAGACTGCATACACATACCAATGCATATTTCATTTTGCTAGGCTATCCTGTTTTTACTATTAGACATACCTGCCTTGTTTCTCAAAGGCAAAATCATTTCAGTTGGCTCTGAACTCTGCCCTAGCCCTTTCATAGTTTTCCTGTGTGCTTGACTTTATGTCTGTTAGTAACCTGGATTAACTTTATAAGCTTCACTGTGCTACGTACAGAGATGGGTATAGGTAAACAAGTGATCCTGAGAGCCAGAGTGCTGTAAGTTTGCAGACCAGCTGAAGCCATTTAATTGCTTACTGTATCAGAGAATATGCTTTGTATTAGACTCTGGAAAGTGGTGGCACTGCTGTGTTCTCTAATGTTTACATTATCTTGGCTTAATATTTCCCAAAAATATTCAAGAAGCAGAAGGTAGATTTGTCTCTGATGGATGAGGAAGATGAGCAATATATTGGATAAACCATTCATTTTTGTGAATAGAGAACCTGTTGAACTTAATTACAGCTCGAGCCCTTTCTCTTTTTTTTTTATTTTTTGTGTGCGGGGGGTTTGTTTGTTTTTCCCTATGAAGACAACTTTGAGGGAACAGAGGCCAAGGTTCATCCTTGGTTATTTTGTAGTGTTCTGATTCTAGCTTTACAAAAGAACACTGAATTTCTATAAACAGTGGCTGAGTAACTAGTAGCATTAAAAAACAGCTATATAATTTTTAGAGATTTTCTCATAGTGGGGCTTTATTTTTTATATTTAACTGCCTCATTAATGTAAATGGATTTTTTTTTTCTTTTATGAACTACAGCCACATTATGGATGGGGGAACTGTTTTGCAGTTTGAGAACATTCATAAAGTCCCCAAAGCTCTAAAAGACTAATGTAATTCCAGCCTTGTCAGTGCCAAAGACTCAAAAATCATCAGATTGTTCTAAAATGGAAGTAAAAAATAGAAAGTGTGCAGTTTGGGGGACATTACTGAGACTTCAAGGGCATCTGTCTTCCCATTTACAGCTTTCTGTCAGTAACAGTGTATTTATTTTTTCATAAAATATTAAAAATCTTGGCCCTAAACATGGGCTTGAGCATCAACAAAAAATGCAGTTACCAAAACACTTGTGATGCAGCTGGCAGAATTAGCAAGGGTATAGCAAGTGTTGACTATATTGACAAACAGTCATTTTTCGCAAGACACAAAATTAAGATCTTCTGTTTCTATCCAGAAAAGCAGAACAAAGTTTCAAAACCCCATTAAAAAGAAGAAGAAAAGAGTTCTGTTTGTAGATACACCTCCTCTCCATGAGAACTCCATGAGCCAGTGCAATTAAACAGTTCCTGTCCCTCTGTTAGCAGATCTGATACTGGTCTTAGGGATGTCTCAACTGATGGGCAGTGCCAGGATCTGGAATCACAGTGTATGCCAGGGATGCCTGCAGAGCCTGGAGCAGGAGTCAATAGCATTGAAAAATGCAGAAGTTCTGGGATCAAAATCCAAAATCATCTTGGAGGCTAAAAGGGATTTTGTCACTGGGAACAACTATTTTGTTGTTCAAAACTATTTTGTTTTGTTTGTCACAGTGTGGGAACAACTATTGTTTCTGCCTAAAACAGGGCTCAGCACCCAGTTTGCAGACTCTGGCTCTTTCCTCGAGCCAATAGAAATGTTTATCAATGAGAAACCTAACAGCTCTGTCTTGGGAGATAACCAGTTCCCAGCCAAATAATATTAATATTTGAATCCAGATATTTTCTCTCTCAAGGGACTCTTTTATTGCCATGCTCACACTGTAATCAAAATATATTCAGGAGCAATTTCAGATGTTCAAAAGCTATTTGTTTCAGTAAGTGAGAAAATCTCCCAGCTCTTGGCTCCGCATCTCCAAAAATAAAGTATCATACCTTCCTAATTACATGTGCAAAATTCTAGTTTTCCCACAAGAGCTGTTTTACACCTTAATAAAAGGAAACAATCCTTCAAAGCAGCTGAAATCTCGTACAAATAGATATGTCCACAGGTTACTCAGAAGAATTTTCCTCTTAGCTATTTTGTAGGCAGCAAACTGTGGAAAACATTTTGAGGATGAGTGGAGAAAAGGGAAGAACAAGGAGCAGGAGGAAAAAGGGATGAGTAACATTCGTAATTCATCTCCCCCAGAGCCAGGGCATCACCAACACAATGGAGAAATTATTGAAAGAGATTCCTTATGGGCATAAAAAGGTTACTCAGATTCCACATCAGTGCACAACCAATTCCTTAATACTACAGCACATATCTAATGCTCTCCATGCTCTCTAGTGCTCTTCAGATTAAGGACGAGACCTAGTGACAAAGGACATGGAAAAACCAAGGAGATCAGATCCTTTTTCACTTTTGTTTTTACTTGTAAAACTGACTTTCAATTATTCCAGGCCCCTGAGGCAAGATGGAAAGTTTAGAATATAAAAGGTATACTTTTGGTGAAGGAGAAGTAGGTTAGGGAACATTTGAACCAGCTGGGCATATGCAAGTCTTTAGAACCTAATAGAACACACTCAAGAGTGCTGACCTGGCTGGTGTCACTGTGAGAACAGTCTCAATCATCTCTGAAAGGTCAAAGCCACTGGGTGAGCTCCTGAGGGCTGGAAGAGAGCAGGCGTCACTTCTGTCTTCAAGAAGGGCAAGAAAGATCATCTGGGGAACCTGAAATGGTCAGCCTCAGCCCAGTCCTGAGGAAGAAGATAGACCAAATCTGCCTGGAAACCATCTTGAGACAAGATGGGAACAGTCAGCATGACTTTGCAAGGAGCTGGGCTGCCCAGTGTGTGAAAGATGTGTACTTACTGGAATGAGTCCACCCAGGGCCACAAAGATATTAAAGGCCTGGAGCATCCTTCATGAGGGGAAAAGCTGAGAAACTGCTCAGCCTGGAGAAAGAACAGCTGACTCAGGGGGATCTTGTTAATGTGTATAAATACCTGATGGGAGGGTTCAAACAGAATGAAGGCAGACTTTTCCCGGCAATGTTCAGGATCAGAGGCAATGGGCTCAAACTGGAACACAGGAGGTTTTGTCTGAACATCAGGAAACTCTTGCTGTGATGGTAACTGGCACAGATTGCTTAGAGAGGTTATGGAGTTGCCCTCCTTGGAGATACTCAAAACCCATCTGAACACAGCCCCAAGCAACCTGGTGTAGAGGTGTAGAGGACCCAGCTCTGAACTCTGAGAATGGAGGCTGAGCAGGGAGATTTCCAGTGGTCCCTTCCAATGTCAGACGCTTTGGACATCTGAACTTTCCATTTAGTTTACCAGAACAAAGGGAAGGGAGCGTTCTGAAGCTTCTTACCCTAGACTATGTGCATATTTAATTTAACTAAATTAATTTGTCTTTTGTTAAAATTTTCATGAAGAAGTTATTAGATTAGTCTGATTTTATTTCTGGCTCTAATTCAGAACTTTGTGATCTCATTAGCAGCCCGTTCTTATGAGGAGGATATGTTTTGGAGTGCTAGATTGAGTGTTTTCAGTGGAATATTTTATAGTATTTTTGGTTGATGCAGTGTTTAATCTTTCACTGGACACACCAAAAATAGTAAGAAGGACACATAGGTATTTAAGAGACTTCATATTCCCTTAAAATGAATAGCAATGGCACGAATAAAGTCTTCAACTTTATTATATTAATAAATTAATATATAGACTTGTGTATAGGTATGTTTTTATGACTGTATGCTAAAAATATTTTTTAAAAAAATACATAATCATGCAAATTCCTTATTTGCATAGTAGTAAAATTACCAGAGTTGATAAAACAGTATGTTATCTGAATGGTTTTCAGTGAATGATTTCTCCTCATTTAGACTTTATATTCTTTCCTAAATTCATTCTGAGATTATTATTAAACCCTATTTCATATTAAATTAAAAATGAAATACAGTTTGCCCAGCATAGGAGCATTAAAAGGTCACTCCTATGTACTCCTTGGTGTCAGTAATCATATGCACATGCAGGAAGAGTAATAATACGTACAACCTTTCCAGATGGCTGTTCACAAGTGTGCACAGAACCGAGGTCAAGAGCTAAGAGTTCACCTAGTTGAAAGCATTTTTCTAGGATGTTCAAAGTGGAAATTGTATTTTAAAGTAATTACAGCCCATCATTTTTAACACTGAAGTATAGCAATATATAAAGGCATAAGCTGTAAGTGTTCTGGACTTATTTCTCTGCCACTAAAATGTTATTTGCTTCTATTACCTGAAATTCAAATAAGCCAGTGGCACTGTCTATAAAGTATCTCTCTGTTGAGGGAAGAAGCTGTGAAGAGGCATAGGCAGGGATGAGCAATGAGGATTGAATACATGAAGAAGAGGTGAAGAAATAATGAAGACAAAAAGGGAAGATGACATATTTGAAAAGTATTTTTGTACTTTAAGCAATAGGGCTCTTGCAAGCCAAGGTTTCCAATTGTTCCTTTCTTCTTTCAACACTTTCTCCCCACATATTTCTTCCTTATCCTAAATCTGTTCTAAAAGCAGTTTTTGCAACTAAGAGTAATTAGTCCTGTTCCAGACTTCTTCAATATCTCATGCCAATGGGCAAAGTAGGTAAGAAGCCTTGCAATTTGTGGCACATTTGATTTAACTTGCTGTGGAAAAAGGAATGAATGAAGTTTTAGGATAAAAGCCTTAGTGGCTGCAAGTGTTTAAATCATCTCATTATTTGGTCCTTGCATTTAAATTGTGAGTGGTTCCTTCTAATAAGACCCTGATTTCATTCATTTGCACCTGAAATGGAGTAATTCCTAATCAGTAGGGGTGTAAGACTAAGTATGGAAAAGGAAGCAGCAGACCACCTCAGGCTCTTTTTTCACCTCCCTTCTCCTTTGGGTGTTGGGGTGGGGTTTTCTTCCTCCTACCCACAACATACACAGGCTGGCGCCCTGCCATGCTTTATTGAGAGAGCAACACAAAAATGTCAGCTCCCATCTCCTCCGGGCAGCCAGTGACCAGCAGTGTCCCTGCAGATGCAGCACCTCCACAGCATCACCCCACTGCCCTGGCCACCCTGCCCTGGTCCCCCCACTCCTGCTCTCCACGGGCATCACCCACCGCCAGGATTCCAGGAAGTCAGCCCTTGCATCATTTTGCTCCAAATTTAGATTAACACTGCAAGTTCTTCAAGGCTTTGAGATACCTGCAATTTCTGTGGAACTGTAAATTTGCCTTATTCTAAGTATGAGCATAAAGATAATGGCAAGGATGTGGTGATTATAGTATTTAATGTATGCCTGTTTATATTGTAGTTACAACTTAAGCTAATGAATTCAATTTCTTTGAAAGCTTTCCCAACATAATGCTTTAAACCAGAAGAGATTAAAGTTGGTTTATATTCAGATATTGCTCATTTCAGATCTTATAAAGGTTCTAACAACTGCCTATGGTTTGAGAATAAAGAAACTAAAAGACACTTAAAGGACTATAAGTACACTGCTATTAATTTAAAAGTTGAGCAACGTTTTTATAATGTATTTCATAGAAATATAACCTTGAGGGAAGTTCAAATCAGCTTTTGTGAACAAATTTTTAAATTGTTTTAACAATAGTTCAGTTCAAATGTTCTATTTACTTCAGTCTTTACTTCATTGTATTTGAATTATATGTACTTTATTGTAACATTTTTATACTTTTATACTTTTTATATTTTTATAAATTTTGTACTGTATTATAAAATTTTAAAATTCTATAATAATTTTTATATAATGTACTTTTCATTCAAAACATACACTCATTTTCTGGTGGCTCTTGCCATGCTAAAAGTTCTATTCAAATATTTCTATTTAGTCTTAATATCAAACTCTGTAAGATAAAGATGAGTTGTTATTATTAAAAGAAAAATCAGAAGGGGAGATTAAGTGTCTTGTCAAAGAGTCATAGCAACTATGAACAGGTTGTGGCTCAAAATCAGTTCATAAGATTTGTGCTATTTGTATGTTGTTTTGAAAAAAGCTGAAACATTCTCCATATAAGACACTAAAACTCCACTCTCAGTTTTTATTACAGTAAAGAAAATGGTAATATCTGGTAATCACTAGACCCAAACTTTTTTAATGTAATTAGATAGAACACTTGAGAGAATGGCAGCAAGCAACAAAAAGGAAGATGACAAGAGATTTATTGTTACATTTATTATTTTTCTTCTAGAAATTTTTCAGCCCATGTATTATTAATACTTTTTTAATGGGAAACTGTTACCATAGCTTGTGAGACCGCCTCCAGCATCCATGTCCTGACATTATGGCTGGTACTGGCTTTGGAGAATGGGAACTTCCCCTGGGACAGGATCTGTAGGGAGCATGTCCATCCCCTGCCCAACCTGGAGAGGAAATGCCAGGACACATTCACATGCTGTTCCATCCAGGCTCCTGCAGCCTGGGCCATCTCAAACAAAATGCACTCTGAATATCTGTTTATATATGTAAGAATAAAATCGTAGGCACAGTGTGAAGCTTTGTTTCCTGGCATGCAGCGACTTCAGAAATGCTCATGGTTTTGAGCAGAAAGCTGACTCATTTTGAATTGCTATTACAGTGGGTGAGACAATGGCTAAATGGTTGTGGGAGTCCTGAGCAGGAGTAGGAATATGGCATGGCTTGCAGCATTGGCAAAATCAGTAGAGGAAAATGCACCAGAACCAGTAGTCAAAAATTACATAGAAAAATTGATAACAGTAGTGAAGGTGGCCACAAAGATCAGGGCTGAAGATAATACCATCCTTTGAAAAACTTCTGCACACACTCAGTTCTAAATATTTTTCACCTGTTCCCCAGGAACAGTGTTCAAGAATGTCAGCTTTCAGTTGACAAATAAATGAACCATATCCTAGACCTTGTTGTGGTGACAGCCTTGAGAATATAAATCAGGAGTAAACTGATCTAGCTATGTTTTCCAGACCTTAAAGACATCATGGGATGATTACTGGGGAACATGAAGTGTCCTACACATATGAATTAAACCTACAAATGACAGTACACTGAAAACTGAATCTGCATGGACAGTAGGCAATAAATGTAATTTCAGACACACCATATATATCATGCTGTGCACAACAGCATGTACATGCTATATTTAATCAAATAAAATAATCCTTGAAAATAAAAGTTTGACATAAAATTCTCTCTCTATTTCTAAAATCATAAATATTTTTCCTTGGATCGTGCTTCCAAGACAGATTAATCAGGGCTGTGGTAAAGTGAGTGAATCTTCCATCAAATCTGGACTAAGTTTAGTGACATCACAAAGAGTGGCAGGCTGTAAACTGAGCCTGTCAGAGAATGGGCGTATTTATTAAAACATGTAATTTATCCCTGAATGTAGGTGCTGAACCAGACTGGTGTAAATTGAATGAGATGGGGCAGAAGAGCTCACAAGAGAAAAGCAATGATGAGGGTAGATAATTAAAGTTCTAAAGGAACAGATTTTGACTTACACCATCCCATAATTTGCTTTTCTTTTAATGACTTCCCTCTGTCTCCTATACATGTAAATTACACTATCTGAACGTCCACTGAATGCTAAATTGTACATTTTTTTATCTACTTAATTCTCTTTCATCTGAAATCTGGTTCTCAAAGCCAATAGAAGATGTATTGGTTTTCAATTTTCTACCACAGAATAATATTTGGTCCAGTCTGTATTGCTCAAAATTATGGCATTACATCTGGCAATATTTGTTCACATTGATAATTTATATTCAAAATAAACTAATGTTTTATATCTTTTGAATTTTCCATTTTCACTTTTCTTTTGAAAAAAAAACCTATCAGGAATTACATTAAAATAGTTAAACCCAGATGCTTACATTTTGTATAATTAAAGTAGTTTAACTGTCTTAAGAAACTTCAGAGATGAATTTCATGAAAATTGTTTCCTTACACCATTTTGAATATAAAACATTTCACAACCTGAATTTTTTTTTGCAATGCTGTTTATGTACAAAGAAAACTGATCATCTGATATTTTTGATAGATGTGATACCTCTCACTAAAACTGTGTGGCACCTACAGCCATCTGCCTGACAAAGATTTCATAATTGTAGCTCTATTTTTGTTTATTAGTTTTAGCTTTTATCCATGAATTTTAAAAACATTTGATGATTTTTTTAATGTGAAAAATACACACAAGAAGTCAAGATAGGTTGATTATTTGCCTGTTGATATTGAACTGATCTTAGAATTTCTGCCTAAAATTTTCATTATTTTAAAAGAATAGGCTAAGGGTGAGCTGGTTTGTACTTTATCTACTCCCTGCCTAGCTGGAAGTGAAGGATTCAAATCTGACCTCACCCTGGCCTGATTCGTGTCCTGCTTGGGACAAAGGTTTAAGGAACCTGTCTATATTGTGTTCTGGTTTTGACTGGGATGGAGCTGATTTTCTTCCCAGTAGCTGGCACAGTGCTGTGTTTTGGATTTAGGGTGAGGATAACACACTGATGTTTTAGCTGGTGCTGAGCAGTGCTTATACTAAGTCTACTTCCCAGCTTCTCATAAGTGCCTTGCCTGCAAACAGGCTGCGGGTGCACAAGAAGCCGAGAGGGGACACAGCCAGGACAGCTGACCCCAGCTGACCATCAGGATGGATATTCCACAGCATATTGTGCCATGCTGAACAATAAAACTGTGAGGGAGCTGGCTGTGGGGGTTGGAAACCTACTGCTCATGGACTAGCTGGACATCAGTAAGCAGGTGGTGAGCAATTGCACAATTTGTTTTGTATATTCTTTCAATATTATTGTTTTCCCTTCCTTTTTCTGTCCTATTAAACTGTCTTTATCTCTACTCACTGGTTTTACTTTTCTTCAATTCTCTCTCCTGACCTACTGAGAGGGAGTGATCATATGGCTGTGTGGTGTTTAGCTGCCTGCAAGGATAACCTGCAACAACAGTTCAGGAGTTAAGGCTGATGCTAAGAATTTTTCAATGTATTTACTTGAACATAAAGCCAGTTTTCTGTCCTGAAGAATTAAGATCAGAAAGATATAGCCATTCTGTACCTAGGCTAAGAGCTGTTTTTCTGCACAGCTCCTCTATGAGCCAAAATGTCATTGTGAGAGGAGGAGCTCAATTTTTATGAATTTTTATTACTGTCCTTCTTACCCAGCACCTACCTGCTGTAGGACAATGTGGGATGGTGTCAGGCTGCAGGGGAAGTGGGCTGTGAAGTGGCACAGGAAAAGTGCTTGTGTAAAGGAGGAACACTTCCACTTTCATTTTTATATGTAATTATTTTCACTTCTATTATTCTTTGGCCAGAGAGGGTTGCCTTAGGTTCAAGATTGCCTTGTAATTGAGCAAAACAGCATGCAGCTGATAGGTCTAAATCTGGTGAGCAAATGAACGCACCTGTCTGAATATCCACCATGAGCTGAGTGCTCCATCAAGCCTTCAAGGAAACTGGACACATCTCATCGACTCCCTTTGATGGAAGAAAGTCTGTTTGGATCTGGCCAGAAAGGGTGCCTAAAAGGGATAGGCTTGAATCAAGTGCAGTACTTTAAAAAATATTCTCAAGGTGATGGAAGAGTAAGTTGGAGAACAGGCTGTGGAGGAAGAGTTTGACCTTTGTTTTTTTGTTGTTTTTTTTTTTTTTGTATTAAGATGCAGCGCTCTTCAAAGACAGGGCAGAAAAGCCATGAATTTTTGCATGTATTTTTAAACATGAATAGATAAATTGAGAAGACTAAAATGGCTTAAGTTATGCTGTTTTCTGGTGGTTTGTTTTTGAATGGCTTGTCAGCTTTATCTTTCTGAGTCAAATGTAATGATGCAAGCAAATGTAATCCATTATGGCAATCTATGGTGCAACTGTATCTACTTGTAACTTCATTTCCCTATTTTCTGTGTGTTTATAGTGTGCCTTCTAGGGATCTGAAGTGGAAATCAGTCAGCTCACAGGTTTGACAGGAATAATGGGAAAGGACAAATTTATATTATGGTGGAGAGTGATAAGAACAACTAGATGATAGGAACAAGAGGACAAAGCGTCCCTCGAGGGCAAGCTCTACAGAGGCCCCTAACCATCACAGCAACAGCCCCAGGATAAACAGGAGAAGTAAAACATGAGCAGCATTTGGCCTCTGTTGAAGTTCTTGAGCCTTGAAATATTTGGGTGATGGAGTAGCTGCTCTCCCTGATGGCAACCTGGTGATGGGTTGACAGGGAGTGCTATGCCAGATTCTCCTACAAAGGGATGTTTTCAATGTAATAGCTAGAGTCGTGCATATATTTAATTAATGGGTACTGTTTCCAAGGTTGACAGTGAATGCACCCTTTAATCTTTAATTCTATGCCTTTCATAAATATATTGTGAAAAACTTGCTATAGTTTTTTTTTTTTTTCTTTAGAAGAAAAATGGCATTTGCAACTTACTTTTTAAAACTACTGTCTTCTCATGGGAAATTCTGAAAACATTTTCTATAGAAATAATTCTGTTTCGAGAGCTTATACATTTTTTTATCACATTTCCCTATTGATTACCAGATATATTTGCATAAAAATATGCACATAGGAATTTATCATCTGCTGCTGCTTTTTTCTGACTTGAAATAAAAATCCCTGTGGAACAAATGTACTCCTAAGCAACAGAAATTTTCATCGGAGTATTTCATTTTAAATAAAAACAAGCAGAGAAAAAAACACCCTGAAAATATTACTTACTACTTTTGGAAAATAGTTTTTACTAATGGGCTCCACAAAGCTCTTAATACAATAATCATGCTTTTAAAGCTCTCTCCTAATTTAGTTGCAACCAGAATAGTATAATGCAGAAAAATTGATAGCCTGTCCCACATTAGTATTGTGGTCTGTTCAGAAAATCTTGCTCTACTTGCCAAGATGCTCTTGCAATTAAATTTTTTCTTGCATCTAAAGCTGGTCAAAAATGTAATTTTGCAAAACTGCCCATGCTGGGTGGAAAAACAGAGCTATGTTTTGTGTATATTCTCCTGTGATATATTTTTAGTATTCTCATGTAATCTGTAAAAGCAGTTAATTAAATCCATATATAATAATTTTCTTGTCTGAGTGGACTCAGGCCTTTCTGGTTATTTTATATCTGTTTCTTTAATAATAACTAGCAAAATGGAGATTCCTAACTAGATAAGTTATTTTCAAATCCTTTCCCCTTTTCCCCTTTTACAAGGTTTGGTTTGGGGTTTTTTTGGTTTTTTTTTTTAATTCTTAGCCTACCTAAACAGCAAGATCCTTATTCATAGCCTGAGACATACAAGGAAAAAAACAAATTCAGAAAACATTTCACCATGAAGATTTCCAGGACTTTAGGAAGAGGGCTACACCAAATACTTCTAGCTTCATGCAACCTTCCTGACTGCATTGGCAAGGATTCTGCTCACTGATACATTCAGCAATGACATTTTAAAGAACTGTTCCTGCTCCTCTCCAGCCAAGCTCCTGTGTGATTTCTCTGCCAGCCCACCCTCAGGGCTGCTTCAGGGGCAGCCTGAAGGCACAATTAGAGGACAAAGTGTAAACCTCACCTTCTGACAGTGTGCATGATGGGGGAATTAACATTGGTTTGGCACAACTTCTCCAGTGAACTTCCATTGATTAGAAATGAAAGCTGAATCAATACAACACTCCCTAACTATCACAGACACAGTGAAGTTTTGATCATAGCAGAAATTTCATGTGTCTGGGAAAGTCTGAAGAATAGAGTGCACCAAAAATAAATAGCATATCCTAAGAAAGATATCTTACAAGAAAGAAAACCCCAAGAATGCTAATGACAATGGAGCCCTCTTCAAGTTTATCTCCAGGCTCCAGAACTCTGAAGTAAGAGCAATTGGAAATCATTTGGCTGCATAATATCAAGTGGCACCTTGGAAAGCTTACCAGAGTGATACAGATAAGGAATGTCAGCATTTTTCTGTTTAAAATTTTAAATTTAAAAAAATCCTTTTTCTTTAATTTACTGATTTATGGTCTATTATGTTAAGTTGAAAAGAGTAAATGCTTCTTAATTTATGTCTTTTAAAGTATGAAAATAATATCTTAGATTTGGATACTAACAGACTGATCAAGAAGTTTAAAGATTGAAGATGTATGACACCATAGATTCAATAAGCTTAAGGCAGAAGTACCCAGTGGGGGCTTATCCTCTGCGTGCCTTTGAAAGTGGTCTCCAGAGAAGAGAGGGAATCAGCCATGTAGTCCTAGCAAGGAGCAGCCACCCTGGAGTGCATCTCTGCCAACAGAACCTGAACCAGAACCCTTTCCTGGGTGTGCTCTAGAACAATGCTTCTCATTTTTAGCTCATCCCTCTTTTGGAGCAACTGAGTACAACTTTACCCTACTTAGGACTTTTCAATGTACAGGAGGAAAGAGTAAAGAAAGTGAGGAGAGATGAAAATTCATCTGAGCTCCATCCAAAAGCACAAAGGTGTGTGATGATTCCAGCCATACTCTAACTGATGCAGCTGAACTACATCAGCTCCTTGAACTGCTGAAAATGTCTGCTGTGTCACTCATTTCTCCCCCTGGTATTCCTGAGGGAGATGACAGCCCAGGGATACTTCTCAGTGTGTGCCCCAGCTGATAACAACAACTGGGGCTGAAACGACTTTCTTGCAAGGAATCGCTCGTACGCTGAAAGGTGGAAAGGTATCAGAGCTGTTGCCTACTGTGCTGACATAACTTTAAAAAAGATGGATTCAGACTATTACATGAACTTTTCTGTGTTAGAGAAAAATATTACAGAACTCTCAGCACTTGGGGAGAGTACAGGAATTCTTATTTTTAATGAATTCTAAAGAGAACATTGATTCTCTTGGTTCCACTTACTATTGAATTAACTAAGGGGTTTTATATGATTATTAATTATATCTAAAACAAAGTGTAATTACATTTTGCAATTAGGTTAGCGATAAAAAGACCTTAATTTGATGATTTTTTTCTAAAAGAACAATATGTAATCTTTTTATATTCAAGTGAGTAATAATGGGCATCTTTGTAACCCATTCTTCAGTTTAAGACCAGTTTAAAGTGTGTATAGGTAATATATTGCCTCATATATTGTTTTTATCAGAACAGAACCTTGACAGGATATGTTTGCTGAACTAGTAACTGAAATAATTTCATACAATTTTCCAAGATTCTACAAAATGGAAGTAGAAAATTTAGTCCTTGATATGATACCAGTATCTGGTACTACTGAGGCAGTTTTTGTCCTCTATGGCAGCAAAAACAAAATAAAACCTGGAATATTAAAACTCGGCAAGACATCTTACAGAATGTCTTGGTCCTCCACTCAACAGTCCATTAGATCTGAGGAAGTAAGATGTCCACAAGAGGTTTCTCCCCACAGAGTTTTTTTTCCAGCTGCTGACAGCTCTGAAGTCAGTCAGTCATACAGTAGGCACAGAACTGACTTTGTCTGAGTTAAATCACCCAAAGTGATCTTTAATCTCAGCGAGTGCCTAATATAAATCCAAAAGTTTAGAAATACAAAGATATTTCTCTTTCCATGAAACCAATATGTAATTCTCTGGTGACTAAAATCAGATAAGAAAGAACACACACTGTATATGTAACTTAGAGGGTGATACCCGATTTTGTAATCATTGAAGTATCTCTCAGCCTTTGTACATTGTGGTAAAAAGCTCATTGTAAATTCCCAAATACAAGTATGCAAGGTGCAAAGTCGAGCTGCAAATATGCACTACTGACTTGGCTGATTTCTGGTACCATTTGCACAGTTTAGCACCCCATTTTTCAGTCAGTACTTCATGTGCTTTGGGTACTGAATTACACAAAACTTACTTCACTATGGTAGATTCAAACTCACTGACTTTTGAAATAAAAGAACAAAAGGATACATTTATTTCACAATTTAGCTTCATTATGAAATGGTAAGGGAAAGATTTGTTGTTAATCATGGTCCAAATACATGACTCAAATTGCTAGTTTAAAACAAAAATTCTAGTTAATCAGCTTTCACATAGAAGAAGAGAAAGTATTTACTTGAAGCTGGAGTTAGGTAGTCGTTTTTATCAGTATAAAAGATAATAAATTTGTCTCACAACCTTTAGCAATTTAGATGTGTAATTGGGCCTTCAAGACACACTCTGCATTGACATGTGTAATATTAAATTTCTATCACCTTGATTTATATACCTAGCTAGTAGTTCTGAGAGCTACTAAGTATAAACATTGAATTTAAAAGCATGCCCCTACCCACAGGGATTAAAATTCTGTTGCCTTCATTATTGACTCAAGAAGAGCAAAGTTATCACACGGTGGTTTTCAACTTGCCATGAAGGCATTGGGGCTTTAAGAGAAAATCAAATTACATAAAACTAGTGAGGAAATTGCATACAACACAGCAACTATTTCACTGTCCTTTATAAAAAGTGGCAATAAAGGAAAGGAAAAATGTAAGAAGCAACATTTTTTAAGCCTCTTAATTTCCAAATTGTAAATTCTTTCAAGAAAATAGGTAACCTTAGTAAGAATAAAAAGTACTTGAGACCATCTCCTGAAACCGGATAGTCAAGTATTTCAATTGCATTTTGTTTCACAGAATAAATCTGGTAGATAAGGATCTGCCTGTTTTCTTTCTGCTTCATACTGTGTGTCATGTTATACTTTGGCTCTGACATTTCTGGTATTCAAAGGGTAGTGTATCATTAGATTAAATTATGTCCTCCAGAGATATATAAAACAAATATTATTTAAGAAACCCAAACCAATGAAAGATACTTTTCTTGTTATAATTCTGCCTTCAATGCAGTATGGAAACATTGGTTGTGACAATACTGAGTTTATTCCTTAATACTTTTGTATTTTGTATGCTTTCTTGTTAAATATGTTCAACATATTGATGTGTATAAGCATCAAACTATATCTAAATCAGTTAGGATTCAATATTCAAATGTTTAAATTAATTCTATGATGGGTATTTGTCTGAACGGGCATTCTGGTTATCTTGATGCCAGCTCACCTGAACTGAGCAGCGAGAACTTAATAGAATTTGGCACTTTTTTTTCCCCCCTCCCAATATTTAAAAATATGATGCCAGTGCTTTCCAATAGCATCCAATAGCAGTAATTTCCAATTACTTTGGGAATTTCCACAGGGGCACTCATCTGCCTGGGAAATAGGTAAGATATATGATTCTTGAGAAATGCTCCAGGAGCTGATTGTGTTATCTGGGAAGGTTTGGGGAAGCTAAAGTGAGGTTCAGATGTGTTTCCCATCTTGTAGAGGGAGAAGAGGAGGAAGGAGAGCAATTTTGAACTGTTGCTGGCACCACTTTGAGAAGGAAATAGTTTCAAAACAGGGCTTTGCTGTAAAGTGATGGATTGGACTGGATGACCTTGAAAGCTCATTTCCAGTCTAAATTGTTGAGTAACTATGAAAATGGGCTCTTCAGCCTTAGTTTGTGAGTCAGATGCCATGATATATTTGAGATCTAGAAATACATGTTTTATGTGGGCACCTCCAAGATGTTTTCTCTCATGAAAGTGAAACCATTTTACAGAGTAACCACATACTGACAGAAAAGAAGGTACAAAACGCTGAGAGGCATCTGCTTTCCTTTTCATCAACATGACTGCCTTTAGCTGTTCGCTCTAAGTGAAATCAGCACTTTTGAGAAATTATTAACGATATCAGAATGAGGTGAGGAAAGGAGCACACCCAGACAGCACTGCAGGCAGGTGCATTGACTGGTAGAACCGCTCAGGGTTTCTCTGAAATTACTAAGGTTGCTCAAAAGGCGCAGAATAAAGCTCTGCCCAGCACCACGCTTCCAGGCCTGTGCTTCCCCTGGGTTCCAATGTAGCCTGTGATGGAGGCAGCAGGCTGTGGTATGTCATTCCCAAAGGAGAGGGAATCCAGAGGGCGTATCACCGCTGTGGAAGATGCACACTTCCACTAACTAGCAAAGTTAATATTTGCTGTGATAAACTGACCTTATGAATAAGCCTATGTGAAGTGGAATTAAATGGTTAATTTTACTGATAATGTGTCTGCTATAAACTTTAAGTCTATTTGTTTAAAGGGCAACTGGTTACAGAATCACATTTCTGGCTTGTACCACATGCTTCAAATTAAGATTAAGATCAGTGCCAAATATTGTTTGGAAGTGATTTTGAATTTCTGTATCACTGATCTCTAGAAAAAATGAAAAAAAAAAAAAAAAGAAGCGAGACTCTGGTTTATGCAGTTTCACTTCAGTGGCAAAGAGCATTTTTGTGAATAAGCTTGAGACTTCTTGCTGCCTGAAAAAATAATTTGTCTTTAGGGCTCCATCTTTATACATGCAGTCATTTCGAAATAAACATTTTACTTCTGAAGTGTCTTGAGAACAAAAGATCAAGAACTGAAGCTCTACACAGGGGGTCTCAGAAGAGAAAAGTTATTTAATCTGCTTCTCCCACTTCAAAAGTAGATCCTCTCAGACACCAGGTCATGACTGAGAAATTTGTGGAGATTTATGGAGAGCTTTATTATATCTTCCCTCTTACTTATTTTTAAGCACTTCTGGACAGGAATTACAATAGATGAGTGGGCATTAAAAATAATCCATAATATTTGTAAACTGAGTCAAAGCCTCTGCCTTTCCCTCTTCTGTCTTCATTGCCATTACAGAACATGCATATGAACCTCTCCTATGTAGGAATAGATTTGTTATTTCTACTAACAAAAAAAGAAAAGAAAGAGTTGACACTGATTCCTCCTGCTCAGCCATTCTCCTCTCCACTTTAAAAAAAAGAGAATGGAATACATATATTTCTCATACCTACACATATTTCATTACTCAAATGACTCATCTTCCACATGGTCACTCTGCACCAGTAATGACCATTCTGTAAACCATAAATTCATTGATACCAACAATGGCATTCACAGTCTCTCTTGTTAATAACAAGTCATTTGTTGAAACTGAGGCTGCAAAGTACCTCTAACACACTTTAGCTGGTTTGTGAAAATGTCACAATTTCTTTATAGTGTAAATGGTGCTGTTTTCTTTTCTAGGATTTAAAGTCAATACGAACAAATCACATATAATACCATACCAACTAAATCAATCTGTAAAATAATTATAAATTACATTGGCAAAATTTCACACTCACAGAACAGATTTTAGACCATATGTCTGTTGGTGATGCAACTGAAAATTCATCTTTATTCCTCAGACAAGGTATGTGTAAAATTACTGTGTCATATGGCTTTTTATGTTAGGCATTTCCATTACAACATTGTCATGCCATCACTTCAGATGCTTTTAGTCACAGGACAAATTCATCTACTGACCATACATTCACAGCAAGATATATAGGTGCAAGAATTACAAGTTGGAATCCTATGATTCTGTAAATATTCTGTGTGGGAAAATACACCAAAAAAGCACCAAAACCCAAAAAAATCTGACATAAATCTTGGTGCTTCTAAATAAGGACTGCACAGAGAAGAGGGATGTTGGGATCAGCCCCAGGAAACAGACCATTGAAGTAATTGAGCAGTAGTAATTTAACTCCATTTTTTTACTCCATCTGGGAAAATAATTCAAGTACTTAAACAATATAGTAATGAGGTACATAAGCATACAAAGAAGGGTGAAGTATTTTGGCTTGCTACACCACTCTCCTGCAGGATTAGTAAGGATAAGACAGACTTGCCCTTGGCAGAGAAGCTACTGCGGTCTTTAAGAAGAGCAACATTCTTGAAAAGTCTTGTTAATAATAACAAATAATTTCAAAACAAATTTCTTTGTAGAGATGTTCGGATTTCATTGAAACTTGTGGCTAAATGTCTTGCAAATCACTTTTGTTGGGGATGAGTGAATACATCTTTCTCTTTGTGTTTTGTAGGAAATGTTAGTAAACTCTTCTGCTCTAAAATAGCCTACTTGATTTACATTTTCAGAGCTCACACATTTTTCTAGTCTAATTCTACAGCAACAAAAACAATTCATCTTTGAGACCTGGGAGATGATTCTATGCTTGCAACCAGGTTTTATGCGCCGGTCTGTAGAGACACTACGTGGTCAGGACTTGTGCTATGCAAATGTCAGCCCACTTGGATGGAGGTTCTGTGACCTTCATTTTCCTGGCAGCTGGAAGAAATCTGCTTCTCTTAACTAGCAGTCTGAACTTTCTTCTTCTGAAGCCCCTAGTTATGCTGTCAATTTTATTAAATGCAGATCACATCCTAGGAGCTAAATCATTAGCCATCATTTTTCAGTACTTAATTTTATATATTCTTGTGTGCAGTACACTGTAAAATGTTTAATGTTAAAGAAAATTCCTGTGTTCATCCAATGAAAAGGGAAAGATTGAGCTGCTGCATATTTTTGATTTTTGACATTTTTCTATAATCTTATTTATCTAACATTTTGTTCACAATTGTTTCTAAATACATGTATTTGGAACGCCATAAAAACTAGTTATCATCAGCTCACTAACAAAGGTAAAAGATTACTTTTATGTTTTTCCTGTTAATTATTAGCAATTCAGAGTCATTTTACTAGCATGCATTTTAACTTAAACAGTACAGCTATTACTGGGTAAATGTACTCAAAATAACCACATTTGAAAACTGGTAATTTCTTCGCACTTAATAACTGCTTTGCTTGATCGCTGAAAGGGATCTAAAAGTAAGATGTTCTAAGCTCTATTTATAGCTGCAGCTTCATAACTTTTTTATTTATTCACTGAATATTTTTCCTAGTAGTTTCTGAAGTATGGCATTTTGTCTGAGTCTTCAGACAGGGATGCTCCATTTATTCTGGTGTTAATCAGTCCCAAGAAGTCTCTAGTACCTCACTGAGGTAGACCTATGCATGTAACTGAAAAAAATACAGAAGTAATCTTGCCCCTTTGCTAGTGAGCTGATGAAAACTAGGGGTTTTTAAGTTTGTCTGTCTAAAATGAATGCAAAAGACTATTGGTCCCTTTTCCTATTTATTTTATTTTAAATATTTGTCATGACATCTCTCCACAGAATATGCCAGATAGATCTGAAAATTATTGCAGCCCTTTTTGTAGAAATAGATTGATTACCATTTTTTTTTTTCTGTTACACAGAGAATTTCCTTTAGAATATAAACACAGGTTAAAAGTGGTTTTATTTGCTTACATATAGCTGTCTGTCAAGGAACCACAGAATTTTGTTATTTTGGAAATTTTTACTTTCATAAGAAAACAATGAGTCTTCAATAATATCAAATCTGTGTGCACTGCAATCCTCCTTGTGTCACATGCAGCACAAAAGAGAGGCAAAACTCTCAAGGGCCACTTGTGCAGAAAAGATGTAGCAGTGACTCCCCTGAAGCCACTCTTTCCTGCTGACTGTGGGAGTGGCAAATTTGGGCTTGGGATACCCATTCTGCAGGGTTTCTTTCCATTCCTCCACTAAGGGATGAAATTTTATGCTCAAGGATCTTCTTTATTTTCATTGAGCTGTAATATCCAATGGTGGACAAGTACATTTGAATAATCATTATTTTTTGAGGACTGGAGTGAGGGAAACAAAACGAGAAGGCTCTTCAAAGCTCTTTAGGTTACTAAAGACTTCAGGAGTCAATAGAAGTTCAGGAGCTTGATTGCTTAAGATATTTGAAGGTCTGGGGGTTAGTTTGCAAGTGAATGGCTTTTGACTACAAATTTCTATATGTATTTCAGCATTTACAAAAACTGTAGAGAATACAAGCAAAAAAATATACGTGACTTTAAAGGAAAAATGGTATGAAAGTTTTCTGACTGCCCCCTATTTAGTGTAGGGCATTGCTGTGTGTTTTGATATATCTCCAGGAAATATAATGAGATAATGTCTGGGTATCAGGACTCCTGTAGCTCTTCCTTTTAAGTTGAACAGATGCATGGACGTAGAAGAAAATCTTTCAAGTTTTTTTGTTTCTTTTTTCTGGTATTTAAATTAAACAAATTTAGCAAAAAATGATCCCCAAAACTGATAGAGAATAATTATTATGAGTTAGAGTTTTTTGGATATAATCTGAGTGGTGATTCAATGTATAGACATATTTAGCAATCTAGAGCAACAAGCAAGTCTACTAAAAAAGGAATATTAAAATAAACGTTGCCTAAGAATAGTTACAGCACTCAGATAGAAACATTCTGTCATGCAGGTGCTCATCCAAATGTTGGCAGACATTCAGTTCACTACCAGAGGAATCCTGAGGAGGAAAGAATATCAAGATGCCACCCACCTACCTAATAATGTGTAGTTTTTGCTGTATAACTTCCTATAAGCACTTTGAGGCAAAGAAGGTCCCCCAGAGGTAAGGACAGGAATGATGGCCCACCTATTGTTTAAGAAGCAATTACATTGTCTAAGCAAAAAATACATGCTGCTAATAACCCCTTACTGAAAGGGCTTTTAATGGTAACAGAGTTCCCAAAGTCTCATTTTACTACGTTTAAACCTGCAATATTTATCCGTGCCATTTTGCGCCTCGCGTTACAACAGCGATGATGCGCAGGATGCGTGCAGGCACGGCGGAGATTAATATTTCTGCCTTGGCTCAGCTGCATTCAATGCACAGAGGAAGGCTGGAGGATGCAAATCGCCCTCTCCTGCTGTGCCCACCACCCTGAGACAAGCCGTCACTGCACTGCTCCATCCAGCTGCGGAGCTTTCTTCTGGAAACTTCCTCGGCGGGGGGCTGCGGAAGGAGCCTCACAGCCCCCGCTACAGCCGGCTGCGCACGCTCTCCGCACGGTCAGGGACCAAGGGTGCCAGAAATGGAGCCCAGTTCTGCAGCCACAGATTACAAACACTTTATATTAACTGGTCCCCTCAGGTATAAACCACAAATTGTTTGCAGAACCCCGTCCAATTTCAGCTGTGCTCAGAAATTCAGGTAGGAAGCCTTCAGCTCGCAGTGAATACCGATTTCATGGGAAATATGAAATTAACGGCCTTGATTCATCTCAGTATAAAATCTAATTTTAACTTGCTATAAAGCAGGACCATGAGGGGTTAAATCAGTATACTGTTAGTGCAGCAACAGAGAAACTGGGATGTTCTACGTAGTATTTTATAGCAGGTTACCAATTTGTTTTCTGAAGATAATAAACCCCTTTATTTTACATTCGAATCTTTCATAAATGGTTACTGAATATCTCGCTACACTGCTTATATTATAGCCCATATTCCAAGATGTGCTAAATCTTTATCACATTTTGCAGCAACACCGAAAACTTCACATTCAAGTTACAATTGATTACCCTGTTAAGCCCGATTAAGTAAGATTAAAAATTGACTGTGTATGGTTAATGTATTTCCTAAGTACTACCTTTACATTGTTTTTCACATTTCAAAGCACAGTCAGTACTTTCTGTTGACTGAAATTATTAATATCTATATAGAATTACAGTCATAGGAAAATCAGAGATACTTGGGGATATAAGGCCAAAAGAAATTAAATATACGGCAGTGTCCTAAAATGAATTTTAAATGCTGGTACTGAGCTCAATAAAACCAGAATATATTTTGAGTGGAGCAAAAAGTACTTACTGGTAGATCAGTTTATTTGGGTGTTGGTAATTGCAGATCACAGGTTTTATGTCATATTGCTCCAAAATTGTTGAAAAGTCAGAAATTAGTTCGTACGTGTCTTTCTCATTTTCTTCTGTGATGATTTTTTGCTTTTTACAATATTACTAAAGAGATTTCTTTAGCATTTAGAAACTGTAGCATTACAGTTTTGAAAACATCTACTTTTCAAATTTATAAACAGTGTTTGTGGGTACTTACGTCCATTTTTGCTTCCAGAAAAAATAGAACTGACTTCAAAAACTAGTATTGAGTTTCAGCATGCAAAAAAATTTAGAAACTTAATTCCAATCAAAACAATTTTTTTGGTTTATAATTTGTCAATTTGTACCTTTGTGGTTTTGTTTTAAATATTTACTGTATTAACTCTCATTTAAGCTACTCTAGCAGTTGATTAAAGTTCTTATTCTCCTTAAGCTTTTGTTTCAAGTGCCAATTGCAATTCAGCTAACATTTTGAAAAATGTACAACATGTTCCTGCATAAAATGAAATAGCAGTGAGTCAGAGACTATAAATCTGTAAGTTTCTATACATTCTAACATATGACCGTGAATTATTCAGTATACTAATTACTCTTTTAGCATCTTATTTATCTTGCTTCTTATGCCTAAAAAGGATCTTGTACAATTGAAACAGTGCCTTCTCCTGTTTGGCTTTCAGAAAGAGGTTCTGCAATACTTTGAAAACAAACATGAAAGGAAGTGTGTTAATGAAAACGTGGTTGGAGGATATCTACAAGGGGTTAGCTATGGAAGGCACCATTTACTTTGTACCGTGATATTTTTAGGTCTAGAATTTGTGTAGAGTAGCACTGTCTGCTAGGAATGTACAGAAATGTTTTGTACAGGAAACCATTAACAGAAGACATCAAAAGTTTAAGTGTGTTTGTATTTTGAATATTGAATACTTCCATTATTTCATGATTCAATGTGTAGATCTGTATCAGATTAGTTACAAAAGCCAAGAATGTTTTAATTTCTTTGTGAGTTTCCATCCCTTTATTAGAATTTAATTTGCATTGTTGTGAAAATTACTTTTCCTAGTTTACTGTTCCTAAGAACTGTTATGTATTTTAATGAAATCGAAAACAAAAAATCTTTTATCACCAGTAGAAGACTACTTGAGCGTAATAACTTTGTTGTAGTTCCCTTGCATGGAACTCATATTTCATACAGAGCATGATGTTAAGCGAAAGATACTTCTGAAAATATAAAGTATTCAGAAATTAGCAAGTACAAGTTTTGCCATGCAGTCATATTCCAAATCCTTTTTTATCTGCCTTCTGATAGCCTTCACATGTGCAGTCTGTGATAGAACCACAATTACACCCAGCTTTCCTGGGCTTTCATCCTGTGCCGTAACAGAAGGTGCTTTTTTCTTACTGTAAAACACTCTTCCTTTAATCACAGTACATTCTGCACACTTAATGAGGTAGGGGTATGTTATCATGTCATTAAAGTCCATATCATGATATATAATAAATGGGAGCTGATTTAAGACTGCATCATCTTTGATGTGCTTGAATTTGCAACTGTAATTTTCTTCTTTTTTGTATGCTATGTAAATATAAACCCAAATTCTGTTATATGCAACTACATTGAAATCATGTAGATCACTACCTGATTTACTCAGGCCATCTACTTTCATGGCTCTTCATAATGTTTGGAATTCCATATTTTTGTAATAATTTTGTTATAATTTTGTTTGTAAATTGATTACATAGTTTCTTATAGGTATGTCCTTAGAAGTTTTTCCATGGGTGATCATCAGTCTAGGTTTACCTGCAGTACATGTTTCTTTATAGCTTTTAATCAGCCTTTTAAAAGTATAATTACTTCAAAAACAGCAATGGTACCAATATTACAGTGAATTGCCCATAATGCTCAAGTCAACAGTGCCAATTCTTCAGTGGTCCTAAGGGGGAAAAAATCTCCATTAGAACAACAGACAGATTTTGACACTGGTAGAGCATACCTTACTACAGGAAAGTCCTCCTCCAATGATTGCATTGAAAATAGTGTTTAGACAGTCAGGGAACAAGTTTGATGCTGAAAAGACACACCCACAGGTACCCAGGGCAAGTACATCCTACCCTAACCTTCATATTAAAGTTAGGTTTATTAATCTAGGTGTTGAATCTTGACCATCATGTGTAAGGATTGCTTCTCAACACTATTTACTTTATAGATACCACCTTAAAGAAAAGAAAAAAGGGTGGAGGGGAATGAAGCTGAGAACAGCAAATTTGCTTAAAAGGTAGAAGTTATTCTTTGTTATTGTCATATAAATCACTATTTCTTTCATTGCCAAAATGTGCAGAACAAGCGGAAATTAGGTCTCTTCTTTTCTTCGCTCTAGTCACAAGTCTTCAAGAATCAGTTTTCCCAGGCAAATTAAAGACAATTTAATCATCAAGAGGGGAGAAAATCCTGAGTCTAGGGATCAGACAGAAAGTCAGAATCTAAAATAGTGAATTATTCAGACCCCAAAGACTTGAAGTATTGGACATGAAGGTCACAGAATGGTGTTAGTATAACAACAAAGCTACAAAAGGACCACTCAAAAGCTTGCATTCCTTATATCTAAGCAGCATTTTTGCTATAAATAAAAAAAAGTTTATTTAAATAAGGTGCTATACTTTCAACACCTCCATTTGTTTCTTTTCTTTAGAAATGACCTGCTTTTAAACCACTCTCTAGCTTGATGTTATTTTCAACCCTAAAATTATATCAGGAAACAATGTACCAAATCACTCTGATTTTATTTTATTCCATTTCATCTTCCACTTTCAGATTTTTCCCTTGCATTTTTCCCAGAAAGAACCTGTCTTCCAGTTTGTCCATAGTATAGCTTTGATACTTTGGTACTTCGTACTTTGGTGCTTTTGTACTTACAGTAATTGTTTTATTTCTGAGTCTGTGTTGTCAAAAAATGACAACCCGTGCATTCTTGTGTGTGTTTGACCTATTGATCCGGATATAGGATGTACAGTGACAATCTAATTACTTTTTTGGCATTGAATTTTTGATTAAAAATGGACAGTGTACTCCAGATGTCATTTTGGCCAGGAACTTAATACAAATTCTCCATTCAAAGAACTTAATTCCCATATTAGTGGAAAAAGAGAAGTCACACAAAGCTGTCTAATGATGCATGCTGCTCTGAGGTAACTTCACAGTATTTCCCTGCCATGCTTTGACAGGCACAGCTGTAGTCTGTCCATCTCCAGAAATAGCTCTGCCAGTGCAGGCATCACTTTCCTGATGCTTGACATACCCACCTGTACCTGTATCTATTGCCAGACGCAGATCAGTGACCACAGACACCTTCCTTTCTTCTCCCTCCAGGAGGAGTGTCCTGAGGGAGCCACCTGCCTTCTCTGTTTCTCCCATAGGAAAAGTTTCCTACATTCTCCAGGCTGAATTGTCTGATGAAGCTTAGGACACAATAAAGCAAACTGATGCTTTGAAGATGTCATTTCAGCAGTGTAAGAGAAGCAACCTCTCTGGACTGAAACAGCTTGGGAAAATATTTTTAAAAAGAGGAAGCATTATTCCCAAATTAAATTTATCACTGAGAGTGTTGTCAGCACTTTTATGTGTAGTGTAGATATAATACTTGAATGACTTTGAAAATAGATCCATGCCGTTTCAAGAAATAATTTTAAGTAAGACTAATTAACTTCAAAGAAAGAAGGAGTAAAAAGGGTTTTCTTCTTTATTTAGTTTTTAGCTAAGTGCTGTCTCAAATTAAATGAATCATGAAAAATTCAAATTGTTAGAGTGCCACCCCTATAATTTGATCACTATTTAATTTGATTTTTTGTTTTATTTAATCAGAGCTACAGGAACCAGCTCATTTGTACTGTAAATTACACAACTTCTGCGCTTTATTTTATATATGGTTGATCACTTTTGGCAGATATGATTGGATTATCTAATCATTGGCTACATGAAATTGCCATTTAATCAATAAGGAAGGTCAAAATTTCTCAATGTGATCCTGAAGCAAAGTATCTAAGGAAGCTGGAGGCTGGTGAAATCCAACTAAACTTTTATATGTTTGTAACGTTATTATGGACTATAGGTTCATTATTACCATAACAAATGGCTCCTTTATCTTCCCTTGCCACTTAGGGTTTGATGGCCAAACCTATGGCTTTGGTTCCTGATTACAGCTACTGACGACTCGATGGATTTAGCTCTTTTCCTCATTAGTGTGTATTGCAGTTGTTCGAGACAAGAGACAGTGAGTTTTCTGTGCCCTGTTCTGCAAATAAGAAGTTAAGGGATAGACATCTTCAGTCACTGAATATGTCACTGTGAATATAAAGCTAATTTCTTTTTGTTTAAAGGACATAGCCACACTTATTGTTTGTTAGTCTGCAGACACTGATAAACTGGTAGAATATGCTTCACCCTTATCTCTCCATCATTTGTTGCGTAAGCCGAGCAATAATACAGCATCGTGTGCTCTGCCTTTTCATTTTTGGTTGTCCTAGGATGGGGATCTTGCTCCTTACTACTCCACAGATACATTTGACTATTTTCAGGATACCTGATATTGTTCTCAGGTTATGCTCTGGTTAATGACCAGACTAATGACTTCCTCTATCACACATGCAAATGTTTGAAATATATACTGCAATATTTAGTTTGAATGGGTGGTGCTGTGTGCACCTCCCACCCTGAGGACATTTAGTTCATAACCTTTTCATCAGCACAAATCTAAATATACTCCCAGGTAAGTGAATCTAAATTTTTGAATTTTTTTAATCCAATTTTTTTCAGCTATTCATTTCAGCTGTTTTATTATTATTGTTGTTGTTATTTTTATTTTATAGAGTATATTTGTTTGTAAGAGGGTCCATTGAATACAACGTTGGCACACACAGGTGAATAGATGTCTGAAAGCTTAATTATCACAATGAACACTTCTGACTACCCATGCAAAGGATTTTGCTGGCCTGTAGAGAGAACAGAAGCTTTAGTGACCACTGGAAGGGAAATATGTTGTTTGGGAACAGTCTGCTCAGTAGAGTGAAGGATTAGGAATAGAGATTGCAGTTTGCTTTTTGACGGTAAATATAATAGCTGAGCTGAGCAGAAAATATCTGTACCTGGTTTTGCTTGAAATTTTCTGGGGTGAGGTTTGCTGTTCAATGGCCACCCAAGATTCTTATTCTTCCTACAACTCTTTGTGAAGGTATGGGAAGGAACTGAAATAGGTCACAACAACAAGGCTGAGAAAGTGTTACACTAGCAGTCCTTGCTTAGCTTTATGTGCCTTATTCGGAATTTTCTGTGTAAACCGATATTCTGAAGGCAGCAGATGAAAGGAGTCAGAGGAGCAGGACCTTTTTACAGAAGAGAAAGGTGATGATGACAGACCAACAATGGCAATGATAAGGGAATGACAGCTGGATAGCAAATATGTATGTGCCCTGCTCTAAAACTATCCTTAGGAGACCTCCCTATCAGAAACTCTTTTCAAATTCATGGTTAAAGTGGGAGTTAATGGCAAGCGCAGAAGGTTAGGGTTTGCCTTCAGACAAACCTGAGGGATATCCTGACACAGGAATCGCTACTCCCACTTCCTTGTGCCTCAAAATGATCAAGGGTCCGTAGGAGGGTGTGTAGTTAAGCTAAATGGCAATGGAATACCATAACAGGAAGCCAAGCCATGGGACTCAGACATGCATGTTTCTTGTTTCAGCTCTCATGGCATTCTGCCTTAGCTCCCCATTGAGCAGAGCAAACCTTTTAGTAATTCCCCATATTCCTCTCACTCCAGGAACATGCTTTCTCACTTGCACGTGTTTTTGCTGGTAGGAAATGTGTTAATAACCAAATGTGTCCATTTCTAAATCACAGGCAAATACAGGAAAATATTCCAGCTTTTCTTTTCAAATTAACTGTATTCGAAAGTGGCTAAATATAAATAATTATCTGCTGACCTCACATGCAGTCAGACCCCTGCTGTGCTCATTCTGGACCAAGTTCAAACGCGACATAGTAATGTCTTCTTGACCTAAATGAATCCAATATTTATTGGAGCTTTTGTAGAAATGTTTTCTTCAGCTGCTCTTCCTAGTGTAAATTTTGTTCATTTGGCTTGTTTGTTTCTGGAGCACTGTCTTCAAAGTACATGACAGGACAAACAAAGAACAATAAAAAGAAAGAAGTTCTTTAAATGCTGTGGCATATATGACATTACTAAACTCACCTTCCTAAAATTTTTGTATCTCATTATTTTAGGGGTAATTTTCCTGTGTTCTTGTCAATATAACTGTAAAACTAGCCCCTCAAAAAGTTGAATGAACTTTTAGTCTTCAAGTCATAAAAATAGACTGAAATAAAAACGTGTATGTATTTTCTACAAAAGTTTAAAAGATGAACCAACAGGTCAAAATCAAGTTGCAAACCTCTCAAGAATAATAAGACAGTAAACTTGATGTTGCATGATATTTGACATACAGCAAATCACTATTTACATTTTATCCCAAAACATTTACCTGAGAAAAGGTCATGGAGTTAAATTTGGAGACATTTGCAGCAATTGCCAAATGTTTACTATCTCCATGAATGTCATGCTTCTTAGTCAAAAGAAGGTTGATGCGCTAAATGTCAATTATTTCAAGTTGTTTGATGGCAGCACAGATTGCCAAGCAACATATAAAGAGGTTTAATAAATATTATATACACTGTTAACCATTAATCTTGCCTAACTCTAGAGGTTAGAATTTCACACAGAGAGGATTTATGACAAGCAACTGTGCAGGACATTAAAACTCAATTATTGCTGTCCTAGATAAAGGCATTATCATTAAGTTGTGGAAGCAGTGCATTGTTTCTTCTATACTGCTATCAAAACTTAGGAAAGCATTGGGGCAATTAAATTACTTTGGGAAATCATGCCATTATGCTTCTCCTTGCAATATTTTGTCCTTTTCAGATTAAGCAATGAAAGGACTAGTCAGTACCCTTTGCAAGAAATCTAGAAATTCAAACAGTATCTCCTACTGAACAATGAGCAAATTTTTGCTAGGATCTCCAGATCTTGGTGCTAACCCAAAATTTACACCTACAGGAATGCAAGTTAATGACATCAAAATTTTATGTCAATTAAGTAAATGTCTAATATGCATGTCTAATAACTTACGCATCCACCTATTCCAGAGCAAATATTACCGTAGAACATTTCTCAGAGGGCAGTACTTGGTCAAGTTAGAACTGGAAACTTTTTGAAAACAGCTGTAGAAACAAAGCTATTGGGAATTCAGCCTTAGAGTCTGATTCCTATCGACAGAGTGAAGTTCAGAACATTTAATTGACCTGTTACACAGGTCTGAAATCCTGGCTGATTCCTGGTGGAGATAGAAAAAATCACTCCAAGAGGTCTGGACAGAGTACTCAAAATATATATCTTTGGAAAAGTTTAGTTCCTTTTTAAAATTTTCACATGGTAAATTGTACCATTCCCTGTGCTAGTGTAACTGCTGCAGTGGTTTAAATTTGTTTTCCATCTCCTCTTAGCGTCATCGTTTTTTCACATTTTGTTCTGACAGTCTCTGTGAAAATCAGCTTGTTCCAGGTGATCACCACAACTGCTCCAAAGCTTTTTCAGACCACCTTTTTCCCAAGATAGGCATTCAACTGTCTTATGAGCCCCCTACACAAGTAATCAGATGTCTGGTCTGGGGAACATCTGAACTTTTGGCTGATGAAATCTAGATTTCTTAAGTAGGTAGATTTTGCTAGTCTGATAAAAAAACCCAAAACAAACCACCAAAAATCCTTGTGAAATGTTGATTTCTGGATTTTATCTGTAAAGTCTTTGTCTCTATCTAAATATATGAGTACTCATATACACTATATCTGTGAATAATACTTTTAGGTCATCAATTTTCTTGTGTAAGGAGTTTGCAACACTTTTTAATTTTTTTTTAAGTTGTAAATTGATTATTGATTCAAATCCTTAATCTAATGTTGTATCTTACCTTTCTTACATTTCCTTTTCCCCGGAAATTTAATCCAGTTGCCAATTGAGTGGAATACTTGGCGGCAGTGCTCTATGATGAATTAGGAATTTTCTGTAAGATACAATTGGAAACACCAAAAGGAAAATGAATTTCTGACTTCCTTTCTGAGTTCTTGAACACACCCCAAATTCACAAATACTGTGAGACTGTTAATGCCTCTGAAAAGAGAGTTTTTAGTCTTTTAGAACATAGGATAACCAGCAGCCACATTGATCTTAGCACCACAGCTAAACAAATTCAGGGTAGCAGTGTTTGTCTAAAAATTTATATTCTCTCTTTTATCATTTCATAATTGAGCAGGTATCAAATAGCAAGGTCTCCATTATTCATTGAGTTATATCACTTACTAAAAAGATGGCTGTAGGCAAATAAGTGTCATTTGTATTAAACTGTGAACACCTTCATGAGGTTTGCTAATCAGATCTTCAGTGCTTAGACAACTGAGACTCTCTATTCACCTAGGAAACACAGTAAAATTACTCAGTATGGACCACAGAATAATTCTGATAATAAGAAGGAATATTTCCTCTTTCTTCCCTCCCTGTCCTCCAGTAGATGAACTTAAGAGTCTTGTTTACTTGCTGAGATTGGAACAATAATTGTAATGTGTATTATGAATTTTTCCATAAAACATGGTAAAGTTTCCATCCTTCCCACCTTCAACAACCAAGCCCTTTAGCTTAGGGTGCCTATGATTTGTAGTGTGAAAGCATATTTTTCTACAGGAAAGCAAAAATACCATTGCACTGTGTGCACTTGTGGCCACATCTATGCTGGTAAACAACAGGGACTGGAGTTTGTTCCTGGCCTTGAGGGCAAGTGCATGTCCTGGCTTACATCTGTCCAGCCAAACTCCCTACTCCTGCTCCAAAGCAGATGCTTTCTTCCCTACTGCTTACTGACTGGATCACTTCCTAGTCCAAACTCTCCAGCAGTTCAGGGTAGGGCCCTATCTGGGAATATGGTACCTGGCTCAGCCACAGCCGTGATACTGGCTGCTAAAACTTATAGACAGAACATTTGCATGGCAGCATGCAAACTTGGTCCTACACTTCAGTTTTTGTAATACATGCAGTCTCTAGGTCCACTTTTCTATTGAATGCCTTCTCTACTCCATTTCTAAACAGTATAAACCCTCTTCTCTCCTGGGTTTTCTCTTTTGTTATATATTTTGTAATATTGTTTGCAGGTAGAGTTAAAATTTGATTTATTCCTTCTTTGCCCAATATAAATAGGCACACATTGTGAGAGTCTGTAAATTTCCAGGCTTCTTCACCAAAAATGTTTCTTCTCTTCCCTAAAAATGCATTCTTTCATTGCTCAAGTGTGGAGAGTGTTAAAAAAGTCACTCTACAACTGGCTGAAGCTGAACAGCTTTACCCTCCTTCAATTTATTCAGAATACCTTTCCTAAGTTTCCACTACAGTATTTGCAGTGGGAGGGCTGGCAGAAGGTTAAATAAAAATAACCTGGGACAGTAAAGATAAATCAGGTGCAGACAGGCAAATAATTTCCATGTCTGAGTTAAATCTCTCTAATACATTTCATTGCATAAACTATCACAGTGATAGGCTCACTCTAAGATCCTGGAAGGAAATCTTTCAGCCTCTGTGTTTGGTGAAATTTTGTATGGTTTTTCCCTAATTATATTAAAAAACACCTACATTAAAAGGTAGTAGATCAAAGCATTCAAGAGTGTGAAAATGTAAGTCAGAATGCTCCACAGAGTCTTAACTCCGCTGTCTTATTTATATGCATGAGCACACGCTATTGTTTCTGAAGGATGTGTTTCTTCTTGGGTGGGATCCCTTTCTGTGTAAAGGTTGTGGGTTTAGTTGTTTCATGAGAGTTATTAAAAGAAGAGTGGACTTCAGGGAGACAAAAATCCAACTTTTTTTTACCAAACTAAAATCTTTAGGGACTGTGAGATAAATAGAATACAGACTGTTTACCCTTGACATAAAAGCCACCTTCTCTTGTTAATTGGAGTAGTAAACATTATGATGTGTTGATTTGTTAGGACTGAAATGTGTTTGGACAAAGTCAAGAGAAGTATTGTTTTGACAGTGATGAAATACAATGTATAATCTTTTGAAGCTGTAGATATATACACACAACTCTCAATAAAGATAACACTATTATTTTAATCATTCTATGCTGAAAGTTCAAAATGAAACGGTTCTTTACCACTTTAATAATAAAGCCAGTTTTTACAGAGCCATGCTTGTGGTATATACTTAATGAATTAATACATCATTTAGCTGATTTGGAGATAAAAATAATATTTCCAAATATTGGAAATATTTCTAAAGTGGACATCTTAATACCTGCTCTCCATCCTTGATTTGTTAGATGTGTTTAAACAGTGTGTAAAGAGCAGAACAGGCCCAGTAAAAGGAACCATGTTAATTAAAAAATCTTCATCATTAAAATCAAAATACTAACAGATCACTCAGGTTTGTCTTCAAAGTCCTGGCTTGACAGAAACAAGATGTAGGTCAGGTATCAATAATCACAAAAAATTAAAAAACTTTAATGTATTCTTAACACATGTAACAATGTTGGTTTGCTTTTACACAGATCATCTGGATACTTTCATAATGTGTAGAAGAAAAATTCTAAAATATGACCCTTTGAAAGCAAAATTTCAAAAAAGGTGAAATTATTTGCTCTTTGCAACACTTATTTCTCTTCATCAGATTCAAAGAGGCAGAATGGTGACCAGATCATGATGCTGTTGATTTTTAAACTTACTGGGATAAATTCACCTTCAATTTAAAGATTCAATAATAAGTGGGAAATCAATAAAGGCTCCATATTTATTATTTCCCCGTTGCAGTTTAACAAAGGATGTTGTTCTACAATAAACCATCTACACAGAATAAGGCAGCTTCTTGTGTGAGCGTCATAAAGGAAGGACAGAAGTTACTGTACTGGTGCATGTGTTCAGGCACCAGTGTACATTGCTTCAAAGTAACACTCTAATGTTTCTATGAAATGCACAGTGCACTTGTTCCACCGGTAATCCAAGCATCCTTCATAAATTGCATTGGCAGAGTGTTTACAGTGACTTTAAATTAAAGTTAACCAGAGGGTCTGGCTCCTCACCAAGGAAAAGCCAGGAGAAATTCTGGCTTTTGGGTTTCCTCAGCTAGTACAAACATCTTCTCCCCCAGTCAGGGAGACAAAAGAGCAGTTTGAAAAAGTATTCTGTTTTCTCTTTGGCACATGCCTAGTGTTTATGAAAGTGTTGGGGCTATGTCCATCCAGATTTATATTTTGATCCTCCTTCTTCCTCACTCCCCTGTTTTATTATCTTGTTGTTCCCTGTCCACATGGATATGTATTAGAGAAGAAGCTTTTTAACAGATATTCATAAACTAAGTATATGCAAGCTGAGAAAAAGCAAATTGATCATTTTTCAAGTGGTTACCTTTGTCAGAAGCACAGAAAAGAGAGAAGTTGCTTTCTTTGGACAATAGGGGGATTCTAACACCAAGGTCTTCTTAAATCTTTGAATCCTTCTAAATAAAAAAATCCCACTGACTTAGAACAGAGTTTGGGAGAAGCAAGGATTTAATGACTTGCAGTTGCAGTGTCTTGGTTTAAGGAACTCAGTGGAATGAAGATCCATTCAGGATCAACAAACTAAACAAACCATCTATTAATGAGTTCTTTCAAATTTACTCTCTCTTCTTACCTCAGACAGTCTGTTTATGTATATACATGTGTGGATACACATACAGGGAAGACATAAGGTTCTTGCTGTCATTTCCTGGGCCTCCCTTAAATCTACATATTTCTTCCCTCCAAATTAAGATTGAACAGTGCAGAGACCAATGCTTAGCCTAATGTTAGAATATCTCTTTGTCCAGCCACATTTGGGGTTTAAGCTTTCCCCATACCTGGGGTTATTGTGGCTCTTTATACTTTCCCAGGTATAGTTCTGGTGGCTCCAAAGGTTGTACCTGTACTGATTTTAGGCAGGCTTTTTCTCTTCAGTCATGGTGAATTGCTGTCAAAGGCTGCTGAGATCATGGTTGTCCTATCATGGGACATTTATCATCTGATTTATTGTTGGTTGTTAGTGCCAGAGAGTTTGTTAAGACACAGGTCTAACAGGCTGTGATTTTCTAGCCTATGGCTGGTTCAGATACCATGGCAAGTCACCAAAGATCACCTGACATTTCTGTTATTAGCTGGAGTGTCTTGTGAAGAACAAGGAGTGTCTTGATTGCTTAGGCATATATGGTTTAGTGGCATTTCTATATTTTCTATGTATCTAAGTTTTGCTTTGTTATGGTTATCTTGCTTTGTTGTGGTTTAAAATGCTTACAGCACTAGGTAGCACTGTCTGATGAAATTTGCTGATTTTTGTATTTTGCTTATATATCCGTGTAAGTGAAGCCTGTGGTTCTGTAAATGTCCTTCTGCAGACTAACAAACTCAGCTAAGCCTCTTAACTATTCTCATTTTCTTTGGCTTGTACTAGTTCAGGCTGTTAGTCACAGGCATGAAATCACAATTCTTTGCAAGCCAATGGAGTTCCTTGATTACACATGGAGCGCTGAAACAAGCTCATCAGAAAGAGCGAGTCTGGTGCACGCTGCCATGGCATGATTAATCCCAGTGCTGAATAACATGGTTGGATTACTTCAAAAATGAATTTTCAATAACTAACTAGCAGTAATAGTAGTTCATACAGGTCAGACTCTGGCCAGTTGTTGCCAGGCTCTGCTAGATTAATTACAAGCTATTTAAGGTTCCTTGCAGCTTTGTCCTGATATTTTGCACACACGAAATAGTCTATGAGTAGTTGTCCTGACTGTTCATTCATGTTAAGGGTAAGGTGTTTGTCCTGTCCCTGTTTTACCATGCAGGTATTTAAAGGTATTTCATGTGCATAGGAATTTCAAGGCATTTTCTTTGGGATCATGGTTTAAACTTGTATGAATAATAGTCTCTTTTACACAGTAAGCCTGTTTTTCATTAAAATGTTTGAAATGGCAAAAGAACCTGCTTGAGACCAAGCCTTTTTATTTTCTTCAAAGGGATTCAGTATTTTATTTCTTCTTGTTTTTTTTCTTTTTTTCTCCAGCTCCATCATTTATGCTTTGGTTTGTGCACATATACACAAATATTTTATAGTATCATGTGACCATTTTCCTCCCAGAGTCTTCCTCCAATTTTCAAAAATTCTTGTCCTTCCATTAAACTTGCTGGAAAATACCTGTTAAACACCATTTTCTTTCTGTTTTGATATGTTTAAATTTTTTATTGAGATGTTTTTTACATAGTTATTATTTTTACATAATCATACTGTTAGCACACCTTTTCCAAAATGAAAGGTATTGAAATGATAAAATTACAACCACTCCTGTTGATGGGGAAAAGAAGATTTATTTGTTGAATATGCTTGCTCTGAAAATCTTGTAAATGATACCACTGAAAGTGGGGAGGCTCAGGCTTTGACTCCACTGGACCAGAATCTGGTCTTGCATCTCTATTTTATCTTCCCTGTGGCTTTCCAAGACATCCTTTAGAATGCTGTGGATCTTCCTGTTGATGGCAGTCCCCCTGGCTCACATGCCATAGTACTACTTGAAAATGGATGTTAACTCAGACAAAACCCAGGCTTGCTTCTGAATTGCATCAGCCCTACAGAACTGGAGGTAGATTATCAAGAAGTTTCCCTGGGACAGCCATTTTCATAGAAGATTTTTGTATTCAGACTAATTATTTCTTTTCCCACTCTGTGGAGTGCAAATCTTATATTGACCTGGTCTCTCAGATGAAAGTGGTGTTAACCATGTGGTATGATGAACCTGTGTAGAAATTTGTCTTTTCATTGTGACACATCTTAGTTCAAACATGGCTATGAATTTAATGGAATTTTATTCTGGTTTTCTTCTGAACCTATGGAGCCAGACTTTCCTGAATATCTGTATTGCAATAGAAATACTATATATTATAGTATTATTATAATAGTATATATTACAACTATATATTTAGTTTTAGTTTTGTGTCTTTAAATACAAAATTCTCTTTCTATATATGTTGTTGTTGTTGCCTTTAAAATCACACTTTTTGTGAACACTCCTTGGATTCTTCCTTCAACCACTCTCTTGTGTAGAGCCATTCTCCAGGTGGGTTCTTGGTTATCACACAACAATTTCAGTTCTACAGAGGAAGTTCCACACAAAGCAATGGGCTCATTTATCACAAATAGCCCATGAGGATTTCTTTCTCATCTGTATCAGTCTGCAAATATCAGTCCAGGAGAGAAAGATACTGGAAATGAAACCCAGAAGGGCTTCATATCACCTTCCTGCTGAAGATTTGAAAAATAAGCGTTTCATTAACACTTGCTGAGTTTTGTTCTTAGCATTGCAATTTGAAGTACATCGGCAGTATGTAATTTTCTTTATAATTCTGATATCAGGTTTAAACTGCCCATAGGAATGGAGATCCACATAGGATAGACTAAATGAAACAAGCCTTTTGTTTAAGACTTCTCAAACATAATCTTCAGTCCCCACCATTCAGTGCCACACGTAACACCCCAAAGTCATTTCCTGTGCATCTGTTAAGGTACAATAACACTTCAAGTACCTAAGTCTTTGTGTTTAATGGAACAATTACAATGCCTCATTCAATAGAAGGGGAATCTTTATGAGCTGAATGCATATGTGCATGCTTGAGGATTTCACTGAAAATCATTTTAAAAACCATCTGATTATATTGATTTTCAGATACGGGAATAGGTATAGCAATTCTGTTAAAGAGTAATATCCTAAAGCTCCATCACTCCTTATATAGGAAAAGTGAGCACTCCTCAAGTAAAATACATCAAACTTCCCTTTAAAAACAATGTTCTGTTGTTTTTGTCAGCTACTATTTAGGGTTTGATGGTTTTAATGAAATTTCAACTGTCTGAACTCCACTTGAATCCACTAGTAAGCACTAATATAAAAACTTTTCTGTTTTGTATTAACACAAAGGTCTGGGCCATCTTCTATATCACATGAAATATGTCCAGGGTCTGGGCCTGAAATTTAAACCTGAGCACCTAATATTAGGACTAGATAAATGACACACCAATCCCAACATTTTTGTTTGCTTGCCTAATAGTAGCACATTGTATATTCTCAGTGGGAAACTTTTAGAGCAAAAATGACAGACCACAGCATTGTGCCACAATGTGCTGACTTTTTTTTTTTTTTTTGTCACCTGAACTTGAACTGACTTGTCTATTTTTCTGCAATAACGTGTAATTCCTATCGTTAAAAATCAGGACACATTATTGTGTATTTTGTGGAAGCCTTTTAAAAACACTTCATTAGCCCCTTCCACAGAGCTGTATAACAATTTGCTGCTAACAGTCAGTTGTTATTCTATGGTATTTATGAAAAGCTTGCACAAGGGTTTTTCAAGATACAATTTCTGTTTAGATAATCGGTGAAATCCAAATGCTAGCAATTAGGATATCTTATGGTTCAGTTTATAGCAACAAGATAGCAAGTTTCACCCCTATAAGCTAAATTCCTGGCAAAAGTGGTGTTCGGAATTCCAGTCCAAATAAAGCAATCAATCAATATTCCTCCTCTGTTTACTCTCCAATCTTTGGAACTGATGGTTACACTGGCCAGATAGATTTACTTAAAACAGTGAAAGACATTCCGAAAGTCCATCCAATTTCTTGATTTATTTGCTAGTGATGCATAAAATAAGCTTGTCTGTGAAATAGCCATGTTCAAATTGCTATTCTCATGCATTTTTCATTGTTATTATTCGGCTAGACTGACTCTTGAGGGTCAGATTAAAATTCATTCATCTGAAGCTGTACTGGTGGCAGAAGATACTCTCAAATTAGCTCTTCCAGTTAATATCTGTACCAGCATTTGGAAAACCATTAGTACCGAGAATATTGTGATTGGGCAGTACATGTTTTTAACAGAAATTCTTTTAACCTTCTGTGCAATGAAAACTTAAAAAGCACTTCTTGATATCCTAGACATTTAATTCAGCCTCTGCTTGCAGAACATTGTGGTCTTTGCAAAGTCTTTTATTGCTGGTGATGAGAGGTCACTGCTTATTAGATAATCACATCCCTTTCCTGCAATACTGGTCATACACATTTAATACAATTATAATGCTTAACACTTATATAGTGCTTTTCTTCCAATTGCTTTACAGACATTATGTAATTAAATTCTCGGCATTCTTGGGAAATAAGCTAACTCCTTATTACAAACAGGAATATTGGGCCAGAGGCAATAGCAGCATTTTCAAATATAGTCTTTAATTTTTAAGTTGGCAATTGGAGCTGAGAATGTCTGAAGATCAGGCTGTGTGGTAGCAAGATTACCAGTCATTTTGAAAGCGGTGGTATAAAATGTGCTACCATAGGTCACTGAAGTAGCTGGGGTGAGAAATAGGATTGAAAATCCAGTCTTGATTCTTCGGGCTTAGAGTGAGATACTGAAATCTTTCTTTCATGTAGATGGATTCTACAGTCTGTACTGAGGCAAAACACCAGCTGCCTTTGACTGGGTATACTCAGGCAGGCCCTGTAGAGCTCATCCATCCCTTCCATCAGGAAACCAGAAGGTTTCTGATGAGTAGTCTTAATGCACCATCATGCTTAAGCTATAAGTCAATTTATTCTGAACTTCAGTGAATCTTTGCCTCACAGGAGCATACCCAAGAGAACAAAGGAGGCCAGCAGCAGCAGAACAAGGCTGGTCCATAGGAAACCAGAGGAGGCAATCAGTATTTGGAAGCTCAGTCTCCACCTGTGATCATTATCCCTCAGCATCATCAGTTTTGACAGCAGCTGGCAAAGGACAAATTATTGCCTTTTGTAGGAGTACCAGCACACAGTGACATCCTTCTCCTTCTCATTCTCTGGGAAAAGTGGTGCACCAAACTGGAACATTTCATGGACCAGGCTGAAATCACTGGCTGCCAGCTGAGCTTCACAATATCATTTAAACTCTCTTTCCCCAGACATCAACAGCCCCATTCCCAATCCCCTCTGTTTTCTCTCACCCTCTATTTTGTCTACTTGCTTCCATCACAACCCATCAGTTCATGACACACCATAGTATGTTCCCTGACACTGTTCCCAATTCCCTATGGAACATTTGCTTCTCATTTCATTGTGGCTCCCCTTTGTTCTTATCTTCCTCTTGAGACCTTTTCTATTGTGTTAAAACAGGTTGTACTTAAGTAAATAACACCATCCCTGTAGACAACTGCTACATCCATCCTCCTTCATTTCTCCTTGGATTTCAGCATTATGGTAACTGCCTTGAAATATTACCTTCCCTTTGTTTTCACAGCTCAGTCTTGTATCGTCCCACGTCTTATCTCTTGATATCTATTTAGGTACCTATTCAGAAAACTAATTGGACACATTTTTTGTTCAGGGTAAAAATGAATCATATGCTTACATGCTTTAATGATTGAATAAAGATTTCTTTCTGACCCAGAACCTAAGCAGCTGTTGAGATGTTTTTCTTTGCCATTTTTGCCTTTGGGATCAATAATCCATTGTTCTGCACAACAACTCTTGGTATTATTTCACCTTCTCTCTCTGCTCCATCCTGCTTCCAAATGCCAGTGTTGTAGGGAGACCTGCTCATACATTTTGGTGAGTTTACCTTCATGGTTTAATCTTCTAATGGCCAAAACTGAACTAGACCTTATTGCTTAAGACCTAATTTTGTTCCTTTGACTCTCCTCCGTGAAGGGTTTCCATGGTCCTAAATTGCTCTGTGGGTTCATTTTCAGTCTGCAGTCATTACTTGTTTTATATGAGATTATAATAAAGCAGACAAGATCAAGTTCTTCAGAGTTGATTATTGTGAAGCTGTTTATCATGTTCTAGAGTTTATGTATTGTATTGCTAATTTCTGTCTAGTGCTGTACTGTAAGCATATTTTAGGCAAAAAATAAGAACAAATAGTCCCTGGCCTAATATATTACACCCCAAAGTGAGCCACATCATTAAATAAACTGACTCCTATGCTCCTTGTTGAGGGATGTAATGCAGTTACCATTGCAGGGTTAGGGATTTGCTTTGATGATCCTGTATTTACTCTGGTATTGTTTTGTTTTTAAAAAAATTCTGTTATGTGTTTTAATATGTATGTATATAAAAAATTAATTATGGAATAAGAATGGTCTGTCAGTAAGGACACTGGGAGGAAACTAAATGCCAGGAGTTTCAAATATGGCTGAAATTAGGTAGTTTCATGATTCTGCTCCCTTCAGTAGGCTTTGAATTGTATCTCAAGAGAGTGGGGCAAGTGTCTTGGTACAGAAAGTTTGCTAACCAACTACAGTAGGCAGTTTCCCAGAAAATGCAAAGGACATGGAAGATTAAATTTTCAGAGGTGGTTAAGTAGGTATATTAGGATGTCATTGAAGAAATTAAAACTACAGTAAATGAGCATCTTTCTGAAAAAAAAAAAAAAATTAAAAATTGGGTCTGAAGCAGCCCACACTGGGAGCCAGTGTGTGAGACTGTTGTGTTGCCCAAGTTTCGGATAAGGAGTGGAGGAGATTGTGGATCCAGTGAGGTGACCAGGGATGACACAGAGGCTTGTTGAATCCCATCACAATTTTTACCAGGATTTTTTGGAGCTTAGTTTTCTGTGAGGCACCCAGTGTTTGTGTAGGCAGCAAAAGCAGTGAGGTAGAGCTGTGCCTGGTGTGTGCACCCAGTGCACAGAACCCATCTGCACGGGAAAGCACCGTGCCACCAGGCCTGCAGATTTGCAGTAGCTCAGCTGCAGTCCACAGGGCATGAATTGTGCTCCCTGGACCCAAGCTGTCCTGTAATGAACCAAGTGATGCTTCTCTTCTCCAGAGTGTCACTGCACCTTCCTTTGGCTTGGGAAAGGTGACTGACAGAGCTGGTGGGATGGCTACCATAGTGTGACTCACTGCATGTGCCCTGCTGGTGTGAAAGTCATGGCTAAAACTTTACCTATGTGATTTTAGATTTGTCTGGATCTCACTCTAGACTGGAATCCCAATTACTTCGTTTAGCACAAACCGAAGTGTAGGTTATCCAGCGGAGCATGAGCCAAGTGCTAATAAAAAATGTAAACACTATTGCCATCTTGTGGCTTCAAGTTGCTTCAGCAGACCTTTGTCAAGGATTGTACACTCCCTCTGATGTTCTGTAAACATAACACATTTTCAATTAAATAGGCGAATCAAAGTGGCACAGCACAGAAGCAATGTCCAGACCTGCACATCAGAATCAATTACAGAAGGGGAGAAACAATCCTGTTTGTCTAGAAGGACTAATCACATGGCGAGCTGTGGGGAACACAGAGCGAGCAGGTCATTATTGAATGAAATAGCACTAGGTATATTTTGTTCCACTGAAACAAAAGGACATTCTGCAAAAATAAAACTTTTTTTTTTTTTTTTTTTTTAGGAAAAATCACTCGTATGAAGTATGAGCCCATGATTTTTAAAGCATATACTGCTCTGGCTGCAACAGGGGAAAATATGCTGCTTTTTAAGATAAATTTAATATTGTATAATATTAGATAGAGAGTGCTACAGGTATATGCATGCCTTAAGGAATTAGGGTTATTCTTTGTTTTCCAGGTTCAAACCTGCTTATGGAACTCATCCTCTGAGCTCTATTAGAGATGGGATACAGTATTAAATATGGAATGCTGTCCTATACCAGATGAGTGGTCTGGGTATTTTACACATGAAGTTTATTGTAAACTTAATGTTGAATGATAGTTTCACTAATAATTTAAGTTTTGTAAATTTTTAACTGAATAAATTTTAGGAAACTATGTCAAGACATCAGATTTCATTTTCTGTTTCTATATTCAGTGACCATCAGCTAAGGAATAGAACCAGGCAGGAAACAATGGCTTTGTCCCATTAAATTTTGATTCTTCAGACTTCTCCTACTCTGTGCTTGTCTGAGCTCAGACTCACAGAAGATTTTTCAGACTTAGGAGAAAACATTGGCTATAGGGTGGCTGGTAGCCTTGTGTTTAAAGCATTTGTTCAAGATGCTAACAGCCAAGACAAAGGTCCCTGAATTCAGTGTAACATTGTTCATTGCAACACTGTTTACTCTTATGGGATTTTTATCTCTGCTTTCCAACAGAAAGCCCAGCCTAGACAGAAAAATATTGGCAGTAATACATTTACTTATTTTTTTCCCATGCAAAATTTGTCTTGGTTTTGGTTTTTCATTACTATTTTCTATTTTTAAAATTTATTTATTTATTTTAGGAAAACATTTGCATTAAAAAAAAAATATTGTCACAAAAAACATGTGAACAATTTAAGACCCAAAAGACTGATGCCCAATGACCCAAACCTACAAAATTCAAGTATGAGACATTTTGATCTGTTTAGTAATTCCATTTCTTCAGTTTTTCCATTTGGGAGCACATTGAGACAACATTCAGAGATAATTTATATTTATGCACATTCTGAACTATTTCTTTATATATCTATGCCTCATTTGTTTGTGTGTATGATTTCTTAGAACCCATTGAAGCCCAAATCCTATAGATCACACCCATTTGATTAATGTAGAGCCATGAATTTACTTTGTTCTTTTGAGACACACACTGCAACTGCATAATGTAGTATAACATCTGTGAATTTGAGACTAATGAAGAAAAGAGTGCAACATCTAAAATGGATAATATTCCTTGACAGTTTCTCTTTCAGAAAGTATTTACCCCTGTAATATCAGTTTATATGAGAATACTACAGTGATTCTTGCTTCTGGCATGAGCTGTGTGTTTTTATGGGAAGCTGAGGTTTCGGGGTTACTTGTAAGATATTGGTTACATTTTTGTTCTACAATGGCCTATTGAGGCTGCAGCCTCCACAGCAGGAAAGCAATATACTGCCTGGATTGAACCAGGTCCTTATCACCACCTAGATCCAAATAGGAAACTGTACATAGCACTGCAGCTCCTGCTGCTCCTGGTGTGACACCTAAACAAGGGACAAAGGTGACACCTAAACAAAGGGACCTCTGCCAGGAGGCCACCCAGACCAGCTGATAGGAAATCTCAGGAAGGAGGATGCTGCCTTCTGGCCAAGCAGGAGCTTCTCCCTCCATGTCAGGCTCAATGCAATAAGTCATCTTCCTTTGACTAGGGAGCAAGAAAAATTCCTTGGTTGCTAGATAGTGCGCTTTTTTTGGGAGACCCAAATTAGAGCTCTGCTATAGTAAATATTTGTGTCCCCTATATAGCAAAAAACAGTTTTTATGACAAAATGCAGGAGTGGTTGCTTCACTGTTCATCAAAAGCTAGTGGCCTGAATATGATCCTAAGAGTTAGATGTTCTAAATCACCATTGGGAAGGATATGCATAAATCTGTGTCAGTTTCATCACAGGCTTATTCTCTTCTGTTTTGCTGCATTTCAGGGCTGGTCTGTCAGATATGTTCTAGTAGGTAAAATGGGAACATTTTTAGGTGAACTGTCCTGAGATAAAACCTTTGAGTGCATCAAGAAGGACCAATACCAGAAATGTACTGCCTCAGGATTGATATCTTCTGGTGCTGAGCACACAGATTACAGATTTGGAGAATTGTTAGGTTTTTTTATTAATTTTTCAGTTAGTTCTTTCACAGACCACCTGTATGTAAACAAATATACAATTTAAAAAAAAAAAAATTTAAAAATGTGTTCTGTTGAATTTTACTGGTTCAATTAGTTCCATCAGTCACACTAACAGTACAAATACTGCACATGTAGTGGTTGATTTCCAAACACCACCCATTGCTACCCTACATCCACTCATATGCTACATGCATACACATGATGGCCCAGCACACACTGCTGTGGATCCCGCCCCACATCTTGCACCACATCTTTATTTAATAACACTCATTTGTTGCATGTCTTTAGACAAAGCTGTTGGGCAAAAAAAGCCTCTTTGGGAATTGTGTTTTTTATTTTTTTTTTCCCCCATAGTGATGCCCATTTTGTTAGGAAAGTATCCTTGAAAAGCATATGATTCTCTGATAATATGTACACGTCTATGCAGTAACTTCGTATTTCAGAATACAGGATATATTTTATACACTTCCTTTTAATGCTTTCCTTTTTTCAGCTGAACAAGTGTCATTTCTTGCTTTAGATATGATTCTGTTGGTAATCCAGTGCCAGAAATTTTCATGGTTGCCTTGGGAAAAACAGCTATTTAACTCAGTGTATAAGGCAATAAGGATTTTTATTTCATTTTTCATTTTTCATATTCTGATAGTTCATTGCTGTGAAATATAAAGTATTTCCCAATATTTCCCATATTAATACGCAGGTGAAAAGAACAGAAACATGGTTAGTTGTTTTCAGTGTAAATTTACCTAGCTATACTAAAAATATAGCAATGCCAGTTCACCTTTTGACACCTAGAAGTTACTGATTTACCACTGATGTGTGTGGAAAAAAGAAGCAGCAGCAGTTTGGAGAGCAAACAGAACAGGACATTCTAGCTACTGGAAATCAAAAATACATCAAAGATAAAAATTGAAATTTCATTATTTTATTTAGAGTTCAAAGGACATTATCTTGCACTGGTGGAATGAAACTCAAACTGAAGCTCTGATAGCATTTTAATCCTTTTGCTGGTTACCATATTAGTGGGATTAAAGGAATTTTTTGTTTAATTTTACAACAAATCAACTATATTAAAAATAAAATTATCTGAATATGTTAAGTATTGATTCCTGTAGCCATAATGCAGGACAATTATTTTGCCACAGTCTTAAGACTTTGGGCAACCACGCACCTCATGCCCTTGAGAATTACAGCATCACACACTTCTGTAGGAAAATGGATAAAAAAAATTGTTAAAAATAAAGTTACTAAAAATGTAATTTTATCAGGTCTGTACAGGGATAAAGGGTTCTGAGTAGCTGGGTATTAGTTACTTTAGAGAAAGGCAGTCATTTACACTAGAAGTGAAAGGAACCAATGATTTCTGAATAAGAGTAGAAAGGAGTTACACCTTCACTGCAGTTGATACATTCAGGTCTAGCAAATATAGGTTGCCTTTTAAACTGGGACAACAAGAGCTCTCCAAAATGCAGGGAAAAAAATGTTAAAAATACTAGCAGCATATAAGCCTATCATTGTGTATTTTAGAAACCTTCAAAACTTAATTTTTCTCTCAAGAGATAACAGATTTTTCATCAGGTTCCTGGAAAGGTGCCATTTTGGAGTCCACGTGCTTTTTTTATGCCTCTTTATATGAGAAAAATAATTAAATATTTTTCTTCCCTCCCCCATCTCTTCCAGGATAGTTCATAATCTCATTGAGTAAAATATGGTAACGTCTGTGCCAATTTGAAAAAATCCGGTTTTCTCATAAAAATTATTTTTACAGTATTTTTTTGTTTCTATGAGGTTTTTTTCTTTGCTTTGTTTTTTAATTTTGTTGTTGTGGTGTTTTTTTAATTATTATTATTATTATTATTTTTTGTTTCATATGGGCCTGCCATAAAATTTGGAAATGTGTGAACTTGTCTTTCCAATTAAATGCCTTTTTTTTTTCCTTAATTGGGACATCAGTGTGGATATGGCTACCACTTAAATAGCAAGCAGACCGATCGATAGCTTCTCTGTAGGGTTCACAACCAGATGGTGGCAAATACCACTTCACTCAGACTTCAATAGCTAATCTGTTTCCAATGCCTTGGGATGCATTTTTCAGTGAGCAAAAGATGTTCATAGTGTGATTGAAAAGAGATGAAAATGCCCTGGCTGAATCAAAGGGCTATTTTTTTAACATTTCAAGACTCTCCTACCCAGAAAGCAATACTAGCTTGTACCAGACCAGATGCAATTCTTATGAGAGCTGCCTCACACACACTGCATCCCTTATTTCATAGAGGCAAAGCAGGATTTCACTGGCAATTTGAGATAGGGTTGCTACTGCCTCACAAGAAAAACTGCCACTACCTTTCCTAAAAAGTTACAAAAATAAAAGTAGGCTGTGTCTCAAATGAGGCAGTTATTAAGTGGAAAATGCAGGGTGAATTCTTACTCCAGAAAGCAAGAAAATTTCCAGCAATTTGCAGATAATCGTATTTTCTCAAGCTTGTGTTTTCTGAAACATTTCCTTATATACTGAGTACTACATGTTAAAGAGACAGTGATATGCTGGTGCATGCTGAATTACTGCTCAGTTCTCTGGGTTAATGTCCTTCTTGTTTGCTTTCCCTAGTGAACAAAAGACATTGCAGGATGCTCAGTATTACCCAAGTCTACATAAATTACTGAAAATCTCAGTCTGGGAAATATAGAAACTGAAACAAAATTGTTTTTCTATAAATAGGGCCTGGGAACAAAAGTGATACAAATAGAAACTTACCACTTTGCTTAGAAACCAGTCAATTTATAGTCAATGAAATGTTTACTTTATTGAAAGGATTTAACTGCTGAGACAGAGCAGAACACCAAATTACCTCGAGCGTTTACCATTGCACACTTTCCTGAAAGGCTGCTACAAACAAAACAGAAGTTTCCTCCTGCTTTTTTTGCTAATGTCTGCAAGAAACTAAATCATCATTTGGAGAAAAGACTCTAAAAAACAATTGGTGTAAATGAATTTAATTTGAAGTGCAATTTCAAATAACAGCTCACAGCTTTCTCAAAACCATTTTCTCTTACTTTCAAATGGACAGTGTTTTACTGTTCTGACAACCGGACCAGTTACTTGCAATGTACATTAACAATTTAGACAGCAAAAGTGTAGTGTTCCCAGGCAGACTTTTAATGGAAAATGAAATATTCTACTTGGCCAAGCTTTGGAGGAAGTGTATCAGTTTTGGCAGGCTGATAACGCCAAAGAAATCTGAGCCAGTATGCAAAGAAAGAATTGGGGCAAATATAAGTTATGATTACTGTTGCAATGCTTTCCCCTTGTCTGTTTGGTTCAATGGTTTGTCAGATTTAAGAATTATTTTCCTTTTTATCCACATGTGATTGTAAAGATATGAGTGATAGTGACTGCATGTCTTGCAGTATGCAAATGGTGCAATGAGGTTGTTATTCAACCAAAGAAGTCTTACATGTGTATTCATTGACATATTTTAGATCATTTTGAGCCTGTTCCATTCAGTGTGTTATTGACTGTGGTAATTTCTCCTGTTTACATGTGTAAATTGAATCAAGGGCTGTTTCATAATTTCCACTGAACCACTAGCTGGTTTATACTGTCCATTGAAAGATGGTTAGTACCTCAAGTTTAATAAACAACTTTATCTGTAAAACAAATACTTTTTCTTCAATTTTGATAAGCAAAATTTTCCACCAAAAAGATAAAGTTAAGTGCTTTAACTTTATTGCAGTCTCAGAGGCAGTCCTCTTTAATGAACACTGATTTCCTCATCATGTTGGAGCTATAAGCTTGAATGATCCCTTAGAGTAAGAGCTGAGCCAAAACACTGGACTATCCATGTGAAACAATATAACAATGCATATTAGTAGGATGCATTTTATCTCTTAATCTAAGTAATGCAGTGAGAAAGAAATATATCATGGCTTGGGAAATAGTTTATCCTTAGTGTCCTGAAGCCATGATAAGACTCTGCACTCCCAAGACTTTGTCAAGAATCCATCATTTCCTCTGTGTATGCTGTTTTTTCTTCCTACCTCTAAAAATGTTTTAAAGACAGAATACGTGTCTCAGTGCTGTCTCCCTCTGCTTGAAGACATCGACTTGATTCCTAATTTTGCCTCAGGTTTTCTGTGTGATCTTGGGAAAGTAATTTAGGCTCTTTGGTCTTTCTTTTTAACAATGAAAGATGTTTGCAGTTAGTGTTTAGAATAGCAACCAGTGGCACCTTAATCATGGTGCACCATGTGTAAACCTTGTCTTGGCCCTTTCTTTGTCACTGGAGTAATGTACCTACCAAAGCCTAGAGAAGGAGATCTGAATATGCCCTTCTCTACCTGCTCCTACTTCAGAAGCTCTTCATCTTTGCACTAACAAAGTAACAAGAAAAATATGTGAATTTGTTTGTTTGTTTGTTTGCTTGTTTTCTATTTCCTTATAAATTAAAGCTGTCTAGGTAAAGCTTTTCTGACACAAAGAAAGAGAAAATGTAACCAATAAATTGAAAATGCTTCTAAACCTGAACTCTGCATATGAGTACCTTAGAACAAACTCCAGTCTCATCTGACCTTACTGAACAAGTAACAGTGTTAGGCTGTCCCTTCTTTCTGATAGCAGGAATGTCTTGCTTCCAAATCCACAAAAAAGGAGTGCTTCTACTGGGGAATGCATTTCTTGCAGGTTGGGTTCTGTAAACAGGGGCAGTTATTTGCAATGACCAGCTGAAAAAAAATTGAAGAGATAAATGAGTCAGAGTGTATTGGATGGATCCAGCAATTGTGGAGTTTTCTGTATATTTTTGTAATCATAGCTGATATCTCATGTATTTCACTGTGGTTGAGAAATGCTTCTCATTGAAGACATGGCAGCTGTTATATGGCTATCACCAGTATATATATATATACATATATATATATATATAAGTAATCACTCTAAGGATTGTTTCTTAGATATGTTTTGATTGTCTTTTGGTCATATTATCCAGTCAGTAAGTAGCTGCCTCTTCCTACTTTTAAATGACTAGATCAAATGACTAGATTAAGCATTGCCATTCTAACAATAATGCAATTTTGTACATATACTTCTGCAAATTTTTGTTCAGAGATTGTCATGAGAAACTTTTCTAACATTTCCTCTGAATCTGCTTCTGAAATACATTAGTGTGAAAAAGATGGAGCAGCAGATTAATTAGTGAGTAAGTGAACCAGTTAATTAATATTACAATTAAATCTGCCTGAGGTATGCTTATAGCATCCTTGGCACTTTTCAAGTAATGAAAAAGTGTTTGCTGTCTTCCTCCTTCTCAAAGCTCTACTGAAAATGAGGCTTGTCTGAAACAATGTTTCTGTGAAGCTGGTCAGATTGAGGTACACCAGTGTGTTACCATGAGGTCAGAATTATTTTGTGTCCTGTGATAGGGCTATTCTGCTGTTCACAGGACTGAAATGGAATAGAAAATTTGTAATTATGTACAATATGCTGCCAAAAGATCAACTTTGTTGCTTTTGGCAATCACTAATGATTTTTTTTATTTTGCAAAAGCAGCATAATGCTTTATTTCTGCCCCCATTTTTCATAAAAAGTTAATTTGCATACATTTCTGCAAGAGTGAACCATATTAGTATGGGAAAAAAGGCTCTAAGAATAGTCAAAAATAGAAAGAATTTACCATAGTATTAAATGTAGACAATTTATCATAAATAAAAACCAGGAAAGAAAAGGTGAAATAAAAACACATAACATATTTCAGGCCCAAGCATTCATGCTATATCAAGGTTATTTTTAACTCAGATGCTAAATCAGGCTCCTGTTTTGTGTGTCTGGTCATCACAATGGGGGCTAAATCCACATTGATGAGCTATGATCAGCTCTGAGCTCTGAACATATGCTCCCCACAGCTGGTGATGTCCCCAGAGTGGTCCCCGAACTCCATGTCTAGCACAACTTGACCCTGGAATTTACTGAGGCCAGATAAGCAATGCATTAAAATGAGCGCTTAGATTTCTCTCCCAAAAATAATCACCTAGAGCTCTGGAGCTTGGGAGCATTCCTGGCTCTCAAGTTCAACATCTTATTCAGATTCCTTTGTGGAAACACAAATCTTGGGAGACAGCAGCAGCAGCAGCAGCAGCAGCAGCAGGAATCCCTCCTGGTGCCGCAGTGATGGGATTACAGCAGTGTGCCTGGTGACCATACTCTGCATTTCCTACCACACTCAGAGCCTTGTCTTGGTTTCCATACAGGCAGAAGGATGCAACCTGAGCTCAAAGGGATTGCAATCAACTTTCTTTCATTATTTATTTACTCATTTACTTATTTAATCTTAAATATAAAGATTAATGCAATGGGTTGGAGCGAAAAACACTGGAGAGAGGGAAAGGCAGAGAGGGAGAACAATGAGCTTGGCAGCCTTGGGAAGGTTACAGTATTTCACACCTACCAGTGACAGTGAAAATGAAGATACCCCCTTCTGCTGTTCGTTTGAGAAATGGGGTAAAGGAAGTAAATAATGTTTTGTTTTGCTGGTTTGTTTGTTTTAAACAGAAGCAAATATATTAGGATTTTCTGTTGGTATTGGCCATTGCCCAGACAGAGATTTGTGAAGCACACTGATGACCCCACCAACCAGCCATCTGGTCCAGCACACATTGTCCTGCTGGTGTGATTTGGGAGAGGTCCCAGGGCTACAGCATGCTCACTCAGGAGCCCTGTCCAGGTGCACTGAGATGCTGACACGTCACAACTTCCTCCACCTCCACCCAGGCCTCTCTGCCTAGGAGCTCCAGAGCTGCAGTATCTGCTTAACTCTTGGAGCTGTACTTGTCGCCAGGCAGGAACTTCATTGGGGTTTTATAGCTGGAGGCTGAGCTCCTCTGCTCTCCAAACAGTAAAGACATCCTGCTCACAAAATCTCTTTCCAAATTTTCACTTCCTCCTCATGTTCCTCATGATAATTATGTAAAAAGGATAAGTGGATGTATTAATGTGTGTCTTAAACCATCATAAAACCATAATTGTGATTGTTTGCAAGTCTTTTGCCAGAGATGATTGTTGTACTCCATATGAATGTCTGAAGTAGAGATACAAAAAATTGGGTAGAGCAAGGCTGAATTTAACTCAACTAATCTCCCTCAGCTGCATCTAAAAGGCTGCCACAATTCTTGCCAGAACGATGTACAAGTTACAAGAGAACTAGAGGGAGCTACATAAAAAGAGATTAAAAAGACCAAAATACAAATATACAAGAATGTATGAGTAATTTGAAAAACTATTTTGAAAATCATTGAAATTTATATACAAAATTTTAATTGTCTACTTACAGTCTGAATGAGATTCCAGGACATTTCCTCACTGTTTAATCCTGTGATCTAGCTCATTTTCCCCTTGTTGACACCTCTCTCTCCCCACTGGGGACCAGACGCACAGAACAGAGCAGCTTGTCTTTCAAATGGTGAACCAAGCACTGGTGAGACATCCATATTTTAGTAAGGCTTTCCTCATAAGGCTCCCTTCTTATTGGTATCCCAAAACCCAAAAGAGTCTGCAGAAATAGGAGCAGGGCCTGCAGAATTAAGTTCTGCTCTCCACTCTTGGTTATATGAAGTGACCTCTATGGATATCTGCCCTGCCTGTGCTTGTCCGCTTCCTCTGCTTGCACTGAAAGGTCTTTAGGCCAGGGGGGAAAACTTAGGCTGCTATAACAAGATCTTTCTTACCCAAGGTTTCCACTTGTTTTAATGAAGATTTGCCTTTGAGTCAGGTTTTCCAGACCTCTGGGTATAAACAAATATGTTCATAAAATTGATTTTCAGATTATTTTCTTCTAGATTAATATAGACTGAAAGGATTTATCCTTCTGCCTTAGTCAACTATCTGATCAAGCAGGATCTGGTTGTTTGGAAACTGAATCCTCACAGTTTGCATTCAGCCCATTATATTTCATGTTTTCCCACTACTTGACTACTGTTTTTACATTTTAACACTATTTTGAAAGGAAATGTGCAATTTGTGACAAGGAAAAGGTATGAATGACTGAATCAATGCCATCATTGATCTCACCGAGTGCAGAATCAAATGCTCAGTCAAAACGAACACCTTGGAACATAATCCTACAGACTTTATTCAGATTAAATCCTTGCTGAAAACACTGGGGAATTTGGTGTAAGCCTTTCATTATCAGAAACCCAGGTTTCCATTGCAAAAATCATTTCAAGACTGCTACCGGCAATTAAAATCAGCTCTTTGCCCAGGATAAAGTCTTCATATAAATTGTTTAAACGGAACCTAGTTTAAAAATATGTTTGGAAGGATGAGGACATGGAAAATAGATTTGTTGATGCATAGGATGTGTCTGATAAATTTCTGTGCTATGACAACAAAATAGTACAGCTAGAATTTGGGCAAAGTAGAATTCACAACAAAGGCAGCTGATTTTTAGGATTCAGTATATAGCCATATTTGATTTTCAAATCCACCAGTCCATGAGACATTAATAATTAACTTAAGACATCTGGTAAATTATGAACTGTATCTTTTCCTTGTACATGCTCCAGAGGAGGGGTTTTTTTTTATATTCAAGGTATTTTTTTTAATTATTCATTTATGTTCTTGGAAGTATAATTGCATTACAAAAGCCAGCAATGGCTATAAATCTTATTTGATCTAGGTGAGAAGGAAGTGACTAGTCAGTGAAAACCAGGTTTTATTTAAACAACAGCTTTGAAATATTATTTTTTTTTTATTAACGCAAACCATAAAAAGGATCTGAGTATCATTTCTCTATTGTAAATCACAAACTATTGCAATACCCACACAGATTCTACAACACCCTTAGTGTATGCACACTGATGAGAAGCATTTTTGCAAAAAATACGCTTTGCATATGACATTTAAAGCAGTTGATTAAGGAAAAAGGATAATTAAAAGTTGATAGAAATGTTGGATTACCATTTATGCACTCTCTATGTTTTATAATTGCATTAGTGTTATACAAATGTATTCCACCATCTCTGCAAGCATTAGGACTGACTTACTAGATTATTTGGAGTGAAAATATTTTAAATTACTTCTGGAATCATGTTTATTAATATGAAAGACTATACATTTTTAGACTATGAAAGACAAAATATATATTTGTGGGTGTAGTGCACTTGCCAGCCTAGCAATAGAACATGACTAAAGGGTATCTGTAAAAAAGACATGGTCAGGTGTGTCCTGGTGCACTGAATGCTAATATGACTTCAGTAGAAGCACATTATGCTTTTATTTCTGACTGTATACTGAATTATTTACACCTTCAAGGCAGCTGATTGAACTGTAGCATCAGTCAATTAGCAAATCAAAAATTTATATGATTCCAATTTAGCATGGAGTCCTTCTCTCTTTTTTTTTCTTTTTAGATTTTCACCCTGACAGTGACAAATTACTCCTCTGCTGGCTGAGATTGGAAATTAAAAGCATTTAGAGCTGCTCATGCATTTATGCTAATGAGAACTTCTGATATGATTTGCATGCAAAAGAGGACAATCTGAAAGCTCATCAGTTTTTCATGCTTCCGCATTTTGATGTAGTAGGATTTTTTCTGTTTTCTGCAGAGCAGAAAAATTTTTCTTGGGGAAACAATACTCTATGTGAACAAAAAGACTTTTTCTTTTAAGTCAGAAAGTTCCTTTTTTTTTTTTTACCCTCCAGATTCTTGTCAAATCATTTGCTTTGCTGTTTCAGAACTGCAGCCCACATTCATTAGCATTTTAGATGTTTATCAAAGGAACGATCCAGGATCTGCCATGCAAGATTATAGCTCAAGCTTCATTTTAAATTCAGCAAGAAAAAAAGACCCGAGGACAGATGAGAAGAGGGACGTGCACTCTGACAAGCTTCTTCACAGATACACCCGAATTAATCCTATTTAGAGCAAAATTTGATTAATCACCAGCAGTGGTAGCTTAGTGAAGTTTAGTGAAATAGTTAACTCTGACAAATTTTGGGGACCTCTTTGGCACAGCCTTTCTGGGATGGAAAAAAAAGAAGACAGGCATTACAAATGACAGAGCAGATAACTTTAAAATTATTTTTTTTAAAAAAAACCTCTTCTTTAGTAAACAGATTGCTGCCATTTTTAGGCATTTAGTCTTGCTTTCCAATTCATTATAATGAAAGATAATGTGAGGAAAGCTCTGGAGGTACCAGAAAACATCAGAGTTCTTATTTTGGTTTTGAAGTGTATGGACTAATATGTCCAGCTCTGGGGACCCAGCATAAGAAGGATGGGACCTGAGGGAGGGCAGAGGAGGCTACAAAGGTGATCAGAGGCCTAGAGCACCTCTCCTGTGGAGACAGGCTGAAAGAATTGAGGCAGTTCAGCCTGGGGAAGACCGGGTTCCAGGGAGACCTTCCAGCAACCTTCCAATACCTAAAGGTGACCTGAAAGAAAGCTGGAGCAAGACTTTTTACAAGAGAGATTGGCTTTGAGCTGAAAGAGAGCAGGTTTAGAAGGGATAATGGATAGACTTCGCTGTTGGGGTGGTGAGGCACAGGAACAGGTTGCCCAGGTAAGTTACAGGTGCTCCATCCCTGGAAGTGTTCACAGCCAGGCTGGGTTGGGCTTTGCACACCCTGGTCTAGTGAAAGGTGTCCCTGCCAGTGGCAGAGGGTTTGGAGCTAAATGATCTTTAAAGTCCCTTCCAACCCAAACCATTCTATGATCCTGTGATTTTGCATACTGCAGATAGTATAATTAAAATAATTTGCCATGTAAAAAGAGATGGTAGTTTCCTGATTACTTGCCATGTTTAAGAAGGTTTATCACAATATATCTGTATATTTTTGACTTTTTGAGAATGTACAGAGTTTTTGTGTTGGAAGTTTTCCTTTTGATACTGGCAATCTGAAAGAACCTAACTGTTGGCCAAAATAAAAATAAAAAATAAAAAAATAATTGTGACAGTGCTTGCTGAACATAACCATAATCCTTTAATTCTTTCAGCCCCCAAAAGCTATTATTTAGAGTTTTAATTGTAAGTATTCCTTCTATCCTATCTTTCAATTGATCAAATTCCACTGTGTTCTTTAGTAAAACAAAGGCAAAATGAGTTAACTCTGTACATCTGAGTTAAAATTAAGAAATTAAATTCAGATGACAATATATTTAAACCATTCTTCCAGAATACCCCTTTACACATTGAATCACTATTTTTTTTCCTCCAGGAGCACACAGCAGCACTGAAGGCTTTCTGCATATCAGAGGTGTTACAAAAGAGAATTTCACTCATCGACTTGGCTAGCAATGAGGTGCTTTACAGCCACTCAAAGGCAGCTAACAACAGCTGTATACCATTTTTTTAACGTCTTGTGTCTTAAGGACGCATTCTTGCTTCATGTACTTGAAAATAAAATATCCATTTCTTCTAGAGGTGAAGCAGTTCTTCTTTTGAAGGAGTTTTTCTTTTGCTGCACTGATGCCTGGTGGTAAATACCTTCTTTCATCCCTCAGTGAGAAAGAGAGGGGTGTGGTAGGGTAATCATGGAAGGGAAAACACAGTGAGGTGTCAAGAAAGGAAACAGGAGACAAAGGGTCACGCAAGATCATAACTTAGTTTGTCCTCTTGGACAGGGAAGTTATGGTCCAGTGGAAAGTGTTGATACAGTGGTATTCTTCCTGAAAAACCCTGCTGAGATACCAGAAAAAAAGACATGTGAGAGGACAAGGCATAATGGCCTTAAGCTGAAAGAGGGTAGGTTTAGGTTAGATATTAGGAAGAAATTCTTCTCTGTGAGGAGTATTAGACACTAGAATAGGTGTCCAGATAAGCTGTGGGTGCCCCATCTCTGCACATGGCCTAGGCCAGGCTGGATGGGGCTTTGAGCACCCCGGTCTAGTGAAAGGTGTCCTTGTCCATGGCAGGAAGCTGGAACTAGATGATCTTTAGGGTCTCTTCCAACTCAGGCCATTCTATGAGAATACTGAATTAAGAACATGATTTTCCTATTGGCATCTCATGCAATCTGAATTGTCTCTAGAGATGATTTCCTAACCTCCACTGAAATTCATTTCGTCTGCAAAGATCTCCTGAGCCAGGAATCTATTTTTTGTGGATTTACTCTCATCCTTGCAAAGACAGGTGTATTGCCTATTGTGAATAAACTTATCTTCAATGCGAGGATTTGAAAACACTTACATTTGATGACACTTCCAAATTATACTTGCTTTGGTTTTGACTGAAGAATTTTTTGCTTTATTGTCCTCAGTGATCATTGTATGCAGTAAGGAAGAAATTTTGCTCTTCGGATTTTTTTTTTCCTCAATTTAGGTTGAGTATCTGAGGCCCTTTAAACCACATCTAACAGAAAAAAAAAAAATATTTTGGAGTAATTTAGATGCCATCTTAGTGTCCCAACATAATTCAGTTAGTTTCTCATCAATGGTAAGAAAGCATGAGTCTTTGCTGCTTACAGTTCATACACATTGAGCTGTGTCTCTTTCCCTCTCTTGGCAAAACACCATTTTCACAAGGTCCTCATGACCTGTACTGGGGGCAAGCCACTATGTCTTCATCCTCCAATGACACCTTTGTAAATCACCTTTTGTCCTTCAGAGAAATAGGCTTTCAACAAGTATTGGAAGATTTTTCAGAAACCTCAGGTCTAGAGGTGTCATAATCATTCTGGAAATCAGTTTTGATCTTCCTGGTCACCTCTTTGTAGTGAAGATTCTAGCTTGCCAGGCTGATGAGTTCAACTGGGACATTTTCTAAGCCCTGATAATGATTCTCCTCAGGATTTATGATTTTTTTGTTCATATGTTGGTGGACATCCTTTCTTGGAGTTAGTTCAATGCTCAAATGCAGCAAATGAGCAATAATTACCTTTGTGAACAGAGTGTCTCAACCACTAAAGCTACTGTCTGATGCTCCAACTATAGCCATCATCCTACATTCAGCAGGGAGCTGGGAATATTTGACTACAAATTTACTTGACTGTTTGAAAAATACTGTCAGAAGATTGCTTTACAATCACTTATTCTTCCTGGAGATTTCTCAGTGCTTGCAATTTCCCATTTTTAGATCAGTTTTGGTCAGTCATTGCTGAATTTTATGTGTGGCAAGACATCTTCATATAGATTTCTATCTGGCCAGCTTTACTGGCAAATTATTTGCTTTCTCCTTTTCTGGTAGGAACCATAACATTGCAAATTCTTATTCTCTTCATAACACACAGAGTATGACAAAAGGTATTACTGGGAATAATTTTCCATTCTTCAGTTTACATCTTAACACCAATGTAGAAAAAGTCATGAATAGTTATAGGAAGTACTTTAGAAGTCTTGTGTTATATTGCCATGTTCTCTGTGTGAAACTCCCCTTGAAGTCAGTAAGAGTTGTGTATGCTATTCAGTGGCATAATCAGGCAATAAATTATGAAAGCTCTGCAAACACCAAACATAACAAGCCACAAACAAATGACATTAACAAGTGACAAAAATACCCAGTAAAAGAGTTAAAGCTAATAGTTTTGAATGTGATGAAATTCTTATGGCTGGTGGGATTTGGCAACCTCTAGTAAGTGGGTTAAGAGGAGAAGCTTAACTTGTGCACCTGCCTTCTGCAGTGCTTCCAGGCTTTTCCACTCAGACAGTGAATCTCGGAGCTATGATGGAAAACAAGGCTGAATGGAGACTTGTATTCTCCAGCATTGCAACATTTTCCTGCTCTAGGACACCTCATAGTTTGCTTTGTTGGTGTTCAAATTTAATTTTCAGAAGAGTTTAAAACAGATCTAACATTAAATAACATTTTAAGTCAGTGGTACCTTTAGATGCTTGAAATCTCCTAGAATCTTTGCTCCGAGAAATCTGTCTACAAAAAGTGCATTTGAAAGTCTACCTGTTGGGTTTTTTTTCACAGTACATTCTAAATAAAATGCTGAAATAGAATTTTCCAAAATGACCACTTTAAGCCTATAATCCAAAATGGAATTACTAAAAAATTTAGACGATCATGACACAAACAAAAGGGACCGAGAAGTGTGAGCCCTGTATTAACTTAAAGTGACATTCTGAAATTGTTCTCTCAGATCTTAAAAGCCAATTAAGAATAAACAAAGGATCCCAGAGGTCTGAGATTGCTGTAGGCTTTAGAGCAGAGCCTGACTTACAAGAAACGAGATCTTTGTAGAATGCAGCCCTGCTTGTCCTCAGAGTATTTGTAATGGCAAGATGATTGTGTGCTGAGATGCTGCAGCTGTGATCAGAAGCCAGCAGTTTATCACAAAGCAAAGGAGAACCTGGATGTCACTGCAAGGGCTTTTCTGCCTTTGCTTTTGGAGGATGCACCCATGGCACTCCCCAGACAGTAAAGGTTTCTGACTCTGGCTATGAAAGCATTCTTACTTTACTGCTTGCAGAGTAATTCTGAAGCCCAGGCTATAAGTGGGCATGTGAAGATCCAGCCAGCCCTGCTTTTAGAGCAGTGCTAGACTGGCCAAAAATCAATTGGGTTGACTCAGCCTCTTCTGATATCTTTTTCTTTTGGCTAGAATAGACTGAAACTACTTCAGGTAATTTTATTTGAAAGAAGACTCATGACTTCCTGCTCACTCTTGCTTACTGTAAAAAAGAAATAATGATGCAGAAGAGGCCTTTGTCTTCCAATACCCTCTGCCTTTTCCCCAGCAAAAGCAATTGAATTACAGGGAGGTGCTGCCTTCCTCTGTCAAAGTTAAGGATGTCTGGCCAGTGGTTTCACCATTAGCTCTTGTCATAGCTCAGTGGATCTTTTTACTGTCTATTTGGGTACCAGCCCAGGAAGGGCTCCTCAAAGAAGACAAATCAATCCTGTTTAGTTTTAAACTGTATCTGGTACCATAGACCTCATGTAAGAGTTCAAAGCTAGATTCAGCCAGCATCCCATGCTGTGCCAAGAGGTCTGTCACTCTAGAACAATGAATTATGCCACCCAAGCACACAAGGCTCAACCTCACTCATCCCAGGCATTCTTGCTCCTCTTCCCTCAGGGGGAGCAAAAGAAAGGGTCATTTTGGGAAATGAGGATAAGGTGAATTGTTAACAGGAGATAGAGGAGAGCTCCTAACATCTGGGGTAAAGAGATGTTCTCTCTCATTAGGAAGGTCCTTCTACACATCTGAAAATCTCATTCTCCTTTGACCTCAGTGTGACAAGGCTGAACTCTCTGTTTGCAGGAGACATTACTCGCATAATATTTTAATTTAATGTAAAAAAGTGTAATTTTGTAAGCAGACAAGCATTTTTCAGTTCTGGCAAAATCAGGGGCTCTTATGGGAAAGAAAGCACTGTAGTAAATATTGATTTCTGGTCATTTATCTTCTTTGTGCAGAAGAAAAAAAGTGTGTGTTCTTAATTGATATTCATTTGATCCTTCATGAGTTACTTAATTTTCTTTGAAAAAAATGAAGATAGAGTGAGAAAGGAGATGTATAATTCCCTCCAAATATTTCTTAGATGGATATTTTTTTCCACAATTTTCCACAATAGTGGTGTTGAGAGCAAGAAAATGTCTGTTACTGTGTTAGTAATTACAGAAGAACTTTGCTTCCGTCTACAGTCTTGTTTCAAAAAGACAGTGTACATTTTTCATGTCTGAAGAAAATTATTGTGGACATTTAGCCAGCAATAAACTCAGACTTATAAGCAGGTCCTACATTTACTTAAATTACTTTTACGTGTGCCAAGACAAATTTGGCCTACCTTTATATTTCTGTTTACCATTTACTGGCTTATACTGTCACAGTAGTTGTTTTATGTGGAAGGGAGCATGGAGTATTTTTTCCTGTTACACTCTGGGTGAGTAGCTGCCTACAGGTTTAATGCATGTATTTCATAAGTGCTCCTGAAGAGCCTGGAAGGCCTGGAATATAAATGCAGCACTAGGACTGGACACACATATGATTGCTTAAAATGTATTCTTAAAGTAAATGTATTCTTAAAGAAATGATATTTCTTAAAATGTACTTCACATCTGCTCCAAGGTAACTTCACACCTCTTCCAAGATATCATTTTTAATCATCCTGTTTCCAGGACACCTAGATTCATCTCCCACTTGGCTTTAGTTGTTCTATGTCCAAGCTGTCCAGAAAACAGAACTTCTATTCTATAAGAAGGCAAAGCTTTACAGGTCGGTGTTGTTACATGTTTGGGTAAAAATGAGACCTTCAGAAACTTCTTACAAAAATGAGGTGGCAAGACTGGGCCATCATTTGCCAACAGTTAGTCCACCCACCTACTTTATTTGGAGGGGCTTTACTTTGCCCTCTCCCACCCCAGCAAATCATGGGAGCTTGTTGTTTGCTCTCAGATCAGTGGATGTTTTTCTCCCAAATAGGGCTTGAGAAATTTTGCAGTGGTTTCTGAAATGTCTATTAAAATATTCCAGCCAACTTTGCATCATTTTCTCCATGCTAATTGTTCTGATTTTTGAGGAGTCTTCCAGAGATTTTCTCACTCGTGTATGTTCTCAGAAACTGTCTTGTATGAAACTTCTGATGAGAGCTTCATAGAGCTACTCAAGATCTTGTTTTTGTTTAATACAATTTAGATTTGATTGTTCTTCAACAATTTTCTAGGTCTCCCCATAAGAATAATCAGTGAAGGCATGCTCAGAGCATAATTTGTCATCTGGTTTCTAAATAACGCCAGAAAAACTCCTCTGCTTTTTGTGAAGTTGACGAGTCATTTTGCACATGTTCTTTGTGTGGATGAGCTATATTAACCTGAATCCTGCTCATTTTCCCCAACAAAGGGGTAAGGGTGATCATTTTTTATCTTCCCTTCTTGGATATATGTAACTCTATAGCTGAATACAAGCTGTTGGTTAGTTTCTAGTGACTATTTAATGAGTAAATAGAATAAGGGCGAGAGAGAGATGCTTCATCTATATTTATTTTCTGACATAGATGACAGCTAGAGTGATATCTTCTTCTTCTTTCTTCTTTTGTTACAGCAGCACTAATCATACCACACAGAGACACATTTGTCATTATATGTAATTATGTGCAATATGTTTATATTATAATATTTTATATTGGAGAGGCATAGGTTTCATAATGTTTTTACTCCAAATTTCTTTCTGCTACACATTATTTCAGTTTATGCATATTTATAAATGATATTTAAAAGTACAATAGCACATTAATTATAATAAAATGTTGATTTGGAAATAGGAGCAACTAGAGAACTGATATAGATGACTGCATTACTTGTGACAGAGGGGCAACATTTTGTTAGGGCTTAGGGAGCTTTACTTTGGCTCCCATAAAATATGGAAAATTACCAGAAATTATTCAGACAGGCTGAAATTCTTATGCAGTTAAAGCTCAGAGAAAACCTTGACCCTCCAGAAGCCTTTTGAAAGACCTGTTCCATTATGGACCTGTTGCTACTCCTGACAGCAATGGGTTTTCACCCTCTCTCATGACCACTTCCCTTTCTTCCACTTCATCCCCCTTTTTCTCCAACCCAATTAGCAGATTAGCCAGCAGGCTCTGAAGCTAGAAGAAGTAGGAATTAAATTGACTTTTATCACATGCCAAAGTAACTGTGGAGTTACCCAAGAGCACAGCCATACCCTCAGAGAGGGTTCTGTCCTTAAGGACCCCCAAGGGTGGGTAAGGAAATCAAAGGTACCATCAAAGCTTCCTACAAAGTTACAAAGTTATCCTCCACAAAAACTCATCCCAGCGGTGTGCAGATGAGGTGGTGTGGGTGGTGACAGGTACTGGGGCCAGCAGCAGTGGGAAAGCAAGGGACTGTGTTTGTGCAGTCAACCTCTAACAAGGGTGTGTCACAGGGCAGGGCAATGCAGCTGAGAGGCAGCAAACAGCAATAACTGCAAGTCAAGAACTGTGCCTGCCACTGGAAGAAGGAAAAAGATATTTAATTGTGGGTTTTTTTGACTGTATAATTGCAAATTTGTGTAATATGACAGTGTTCACCAGGCAGATGCAGTCAGTAGGTTTATCTGTTTTAACAGATTGAGGCAAACTTCATTGTTTAGGCAATGAAGTATGTTCTAACTAATGCCATTGTTCTATATTGGTATGTTACATTAATGGGATAAGTATTTTATCTAAATGTGAAATCTTCAGAGGTCTATTATTAAGTCAGGCAACTTGTAGGATATACTCAAAGACCTGCACCACTTCATCCAGGTCTCAGCAGCTGTTTCAGATCTTACTTTGTGTAAAATTGAATACATGATTATTGTCTAGATGGTAAGACAGTGGACCAGACATAAGCTGCTCTTAGTGTTCTTAAGATAGCTAAACAGTTTGTGTTTGAAGATGTTTGGGGATGTACTGTATAAAGCAGAATTCCATAAAGTAACTTAAACCAAGCTCTTTCTGCAGGTAGAGAACTGAGCGTGACTGGGGAAAGCAAGTATTTTGCCTCCACAAGAGAGGAGCAAGGAAAGGGGGAGCCCTTCAGCCATTGGGTTTGCACCAGAGCTTCTCACCCCACACCTTCTGGGTTCTGGCAGAACCCTTGGATCTACCACACACTTTGAATATTTTCACCTCTAAAACAGTCCACTGGATGTCTGCCTGCACACAGGAGATCATACCAATGTGAAGTTTGTTTCTGCACACATAACCACTTAAAAACCTTCTGTATCTGTCCTGTGGCTTTCCTCTGACTGTTAGCTCTGAATCTTAATGATGACACCGTCTGTAAAAACAAATAAAATAATTGTAGCACAAATACTTTGCTAATGAACTTTATTATTAATCAAATCATGCTGATAAAGAGCATTCAGTGTGAATATCTTGCCAAACTAATTAAGGTTTGAGGTTTTATTTTTTCTTATCTTCATTAAATCAGAGAAACAGAGAAGATCCAAGAATTGAATAGATCTCTGAGGAGAGGAGCAGAAGAGCTGAATCAGAAAAAAGAAGACAACAAAAAAGAATTCTGGAAGAACAGGATGGTAAAGGAAGCTTTTGACAAAATATCTTTTGTTCAAAAAAGAGGAATAATTTTACAGTGCAACTATACTGTAATACATATATAAAATGGATGTATTACAATATTGTACAATATTACATTGTACAAAATTACATTGTACATTGTACAAAATTACATATTGTACAATATGTACAACATATAATAATATTTATAGTTAACTGTGCATTTTTATCGTTTGGTTTGCATTAATTTACTTAAACATTATTGTACATATTTTGACTGCATGTTTTCTAAATAAATTTGAGGAACATGTGGGAAAATTCAGTTAGGCAACAACATCTTGTAAAATTTCTAATAGTCCAAGTGATAAACACATAGAAGGTCAAGATAAATACATAAAGAAACATGAAAATTTGTCATAAACATGGAATGAGTCGTGATGAACTGTAATAATGCTGTGTCATCACATTACAGTTATGGAGGATGTGCCACCACAGTCTGGGAACTGATTCATCTTAAGCTTCAGGGAAAAGCCAATCTTATTCCTCTACCCTAGAGAATGGTGTGTCAAGTTCTACCTTTTTTGCTTTGCACAGGCCACTGTGGAAATTTATTTCATATATGCTGTATAGAGTGGGCTTACTTTTAAATTTATTTATGAGTTATAAAAATTAACTTTTAATGGAACACTGATGTTAATTGTCTCTAAATGGTTACAGAGCTCTGTGGTAAAAAGAAAATTTAAAAGTGGAGGATAATAAGTGATGATTGAATTTGTACCATTCTCCTGTTATATTCCACTTGTTCTTTCCATTTCCTTAACACAATTATTTTGTAACAGACTCTGATAAAGTTTTACACCTAAAGCATTGTCATAAAATATTCAGAAGTTACTATATTTTATTACTGCTGAGTAAGTAGTTTGCTCTTATTCTCTGGTGGTTACAGTATGGAGCTGTATTGCTGGATGAAGGGCTAAACAACAGTAAAAGAATACAGACTTTATCCTAAAAGTTTGGCAACAACATGCACACACACACTTTTAAGGGCATGTAAGTCTTGAAAGGCCAGGTACTGCCAGCAGGTACTCTGGCAGGTTGAGGTCTCCAGGGAATAGCCCACTGCAGAATGGAGAGAGTGGAAAAATGCATGGCTCTGCCACTTTATAATGAGAAGTGCTGTATATATCCTCTCAGGGAAGAGCTGCTCTTGCTGATCAGCTTCTTGTCATCTTCACTGCATTAGACTTCAGCTGTGGGTCCAGTCCCTTCCATGTACAAAGGACACTGACTGGGTATGGGGATGACATTATACTTAATATCTGTAAAGGCCCTTTTAAACACTGATCTTCAGGAGCCCCTGCATAAGGAGGGAATAATCTGCTAGTTTTCAAGAGATTTGCACAACTCCCAGAAATCCATTTCTCTCTTTTTTTTTATGCCTCTGAATGGTGCTGCCTTGAGGATACTTTCAAACCTTTCCTTTATTTGTGCTAATCCTTTTCTGACAGTAAACAAAGAATCCCTTGTTATACAATAAATATTACCTACAGGTTTTTTGTTTGTGGCAGGTTGCATTAATTGTAGAGAAAAGAATCTACTTCCAATGCCCAGGCTTTGGAAATCAGCAAGTGGCTTCAGTTTTCTGTGCTTTCTCTGGATAATGCCCTCCATGACTGTGCCCATATGACATGCAGCTGAGGTCTGTTTGTTTAAGATAATCGTTTATGAAAATAAATAAGGGAAGGGGTTCTCACCCCAAGCTCTTGGTGATACACAACTTTTTAAGCAGAAACTGTTCCTTTCATCGGGACAAACCTGGAAAATGGAGTGCTTCTACCCCTTATTTAATGAAGAGGGCACAACACTATTAGATCTTAAGGATGGGAACAGGGAAGCTTCCCAGCTGGTTCAGAGGAAGATGCCACCTCCGAACTGCTATGGTGGACATAATGCTCAGGAAGATGCTTCAAACTGTAGACAGTAGGAGAGAGAAGCATAATAAATCATAATATGAGAAAAAAATCAGATTTCAGGTATTAACCAGACTTTTGAGAATTAAAAGATCACACAACCTCTCTCATCCAAGTCCCCTCTGGTTCTTGTGGCTTGTATTGAACTTCTGAGTCTTGAGGGATGTTCTGATTTCTATGCAATTTCAAATGAAAATGAAATATTCTGGATGGATGGCTTAACAAAACACTTTTGGATGGTTCTCAGGAATGAAGTCCAGATCAGCTTTAAACAGAGTCATTTTCCACAGTCCACCAAATCTGAGTTAAAAAACCACAAAATCTGTCCCGAGGAATGGTAAGGATTGGGGCAGAACACCACACCAACTGTGTAGTTCTATCATCTTTCTATTACCCTAACACTAAGGGGAGAGACATCTGCAGGCTTCCCTTTCTAACTTTTCTCTCACCATGCTCTGTCAACAGGGTCTGTCAGCAGTTCTCAGGCTGCTCTTTTCCAGCAGATGCTGGACACAAACATGCTCCTTTTGTTCTTAACCCAGCACAAGAGGTTAAAACTTTCACCTTCATGATGTTAAAGCAGAATAAATTCCCATGGAAAATATGATATTCAGATGTCCTGACACCTTGAAATAGTTATCAAAGAGCACATCAAATCATTATCCAGCTGCATCTTGAGTGTCATTAAATGTGGTTATTATTGTGTTTTTCAGTGAGAAAAGGCTTTTACAGTGGCAAAGACACCTCTCCCAAATCATATTTTGATTACATGTCATTATAAACTTAAGTAATTATGGTTATTTGAAATGAATGCAAGTGTATATTTTTCAATATTTCAGTTTTGGTTTTAGCCTTGACCTCCAGCCTACCCTGTTGTAGGCTGCTAGAACAAAGCAGTTGCAAAGGTTTTTTCACAGCCTTTGTAGGTTTTCTACTTTATATCACCAGTGTCTTTCAATCAAATGCATAAAGAAGTTGGGACTAGCAGCTGTAGTATTTAGACCACCTAGAAATCAAAATATCTGAGAAAAAATTAAATGAGTATTCAAACAATATTATTTTTCTATTCAGTTATTTTGAAAAAATGTACCATTTCTCACCCAACAGGTATTGATAGTTCTTGTTCCCAAACTGAATTGCAAAATAAAAATATAATTTTCGAGTGATATTTGCTTCAAGTGGAATTTTTACAATAATTATGCAAATAAATAAATTTTAAATTTCTATTTATTATTGCAAAAAAAAATCTTATTCAGAGACAGTGCTATTTGCAGATTCCATCTTGTTTGCCCAGGTGTCCAAAGGCCTCAGGAATCAATGCTCACTGTTTTAATCTTCTATTGAATGTAAAGAATTACTCCTGAGTTACAGAAGCATAAATAAAATGAATTATGTTCTTTATTCTCTCTCTTTGGTGCTCAAGGAAAGGAGAAAAAATGGAAACCCTCCTGGCCCTGAGAAAGTGCTGTTTGCAGGCTGCATGTCTACTCAAACCTTGGAAAGAGGGATTTGCTTTTATACATACAAGGCAGTGTTGCTCAGAGCCGCTGGTGATGAGGCAGGATGATGAAATCCCACACAGCCATGATTCTGCCTCTCCTTCAGGACTGCTCCAGACAGGGTGCCTGGGGGAGCTCAGCAGGAACCCCTTCTCCTGCTGCCTTTCTGCAGGTTCTGTGGAGCAGCACATCCAGGGCTGAGCTGCTCCAGGTCTGCTGAGGGTCCCTCGCCCCTTGCTGAGCTCAATGGGATGCTGCAGTGGCCGGGTCTCTGCAGCCTGGCCATGGCCCAGGAGCGAGCAGTGACCCAGGAGCCTCCCCCTGTCACCAGAGAGCAAATCCATCCCCTTCTGAAAACCAGAGTCTCTGCATCTCAGATAATAGGTGGGATCTTTCATCCTTCAGATAAGGCAGCTGATTCTTGCTCCTGGCTTCTGCTGAATTGGGCATACGTGGTCAAAATATCACCCAGCTGCCTCAACCTGACAGCAACCAAAAAAAAAAAAAAAAAGTTGATGTAACAATTGTATCTTGCTCAGATAAACAGAATTTTAAAACCCTTTTTTTCACTTACATTTTAGGAATGAGGTGCTCAGACATAAAACTATATTTTTCTGTGGTGGAAGATTGCAAGAATGCCTGAGGAGGATCACACTGAGGTGACTGCAGAATTAGCTGCCCGATCTCATCCTTTGCAGAAGAAGAAACCATCCTACTTTCAGAAGGGATTCAATTATTTAATGACCATCAAGGCAACGTTGTTGAAAGTGAAACTTACAAATAGAGTGCTAGGACTTAAAAGCAAGGAAGTAAAGAAAACAAAAGTACAGAGCCAGTAATTTAGTTCAGGTACAGTATTTGTGATAGCATCATTGTTTCTTTCACTCCTGAAATGTATTTTTATAGTATGTATAAATCTGTGTGTGTGGACATTTGCGTATGAAACTGATCAAGACCTACATCATAAATGGATTTTGTGCATTTAATTTGACTTACTGAGAATTGATGATAGATGTGCTCAGATCTTGTTTTCCTCCTTCTTTAGGACCTGAGACCTATGCAAGAAGCAGCAGCAATGGTTTAATAAGCAGTTGTTCCAGTACACAGGTCTGTCAGAAAATACTGTTTTAAAGCATTATGCCTGTCCTGGTATCATGTGGACAAGCAAATAGGGATAATACGCTCATAATCCCTGAGACCTTCTCATGCCTTCTGATAACTGTGCCTTCATGTGTTTCAGCATCTGTAGTGTAAAGCAGTGGTTATTAGTCAAAAATAAGTAATAAAAGAATATGTCCTAGAGATTTGTGGCTAGCAGTTTACCTCTGGTGAAAGCAGTTTACCTCTGGTGAATATCTTTGAACAAAATAATTACTTTACATGATTTTACTTGTCAACCAAAATGTGGATGAGTGTAAACTATTTTTTGAGTGTGTATAGCTAAATTTTTTCCACTTAACATGGTCATCTCAGACAGTTAAAACCAAAAGTCAGATAATACCCTTGGTGGAACCATATTTTAAAGTGAAGCAAAGAGCAGATCAAAGGAATCTCCAGAGACAAAAAAATTGCAAAAAAATTTTTGTGGAACTACATATGAGAGAGACTGGGTTTATTTTTTGTGGAAAACTCTAATCTGGATTACTGCTCTATTGTATTCAGCCACAGAGAAATAAGGTAAAAAGCAGATTAGCAGTTGCACCTGTTAGAGGCTTGCAACTCTGAGTAACACTGATGAGCTAGAGCCCTTTAAAACTCGCTTTTTTATTATGTGCTCTTGTGAGAAGTAATGCAACTGAGTCAAGTACAAGGGAAGTCCAGCAGCTGGGGTGATTATGGTGAAGTTTCCTAGGAAGGTGAAAAGTCAGAGTTTTATATGGTGATTAAAATGTGTGATATTCTTTGCAAATACTTCTCTTTTCAAAATGGTTTTATTTTTCTTAAACTGCTCTACATCTTTCTTCCAAGTGCAGTTTTGTAAATACATTGTCCAGAATTTCCTTCTCTGATCTTAATTATCCATCAGCCAGCTTCCCTCTTATTAATTAGTACTCAAATTTTAGCAGCAGCTTGAACCGGGTCACTGTTCACATGTTGAAACAACAGATGCAAAGGGGTTTGTGAGTGACAGGATAAAAATTAGGCACCATCTTGGCATTAAGTTTGAGAAAGATGTTAAGAAATATCTCTGCATTTCATATTGGAATCTATTCCACATCTCTGAGTACTGTATATACTGTACAAATGCTTCATTTTAAGTCTGCCAACATTGCATCTCCAATTTGTCAATCCTGGAATTCTTTTTAGTAAGTGCTACAAATGTACGACTCATCATTGTTATTATGTTCCATTAGAACACTTGCCAGTTTTGAGTTCTGTCAGATATATATGATAGCATTTGATGAATCACTGCTGAAATGATCCACTACAAACAACATCCAATTTTTTGGAGTGCTTTCTACCACTATTGATAAGTATCTGGGGTTTAAATGCAATGCTGCTTCTACACACTCAATCATATTGCTTGTTGCAAACATTTGGGATGAGTTTGCTATTGACTACTTAATTAATCGTCTTGGCTCATATTTTTTTCTGTCACTCAAGGACTGCACTAGTCTACTGTTAGGATGATACTTTGTTAGAGAAAAGGTGGCACATTCAGTTGCAGATTTGGTAGTCTATTCCCAACATTGGGGTGCTGCAACCTTCATTTGCACTTGAGGCTTGCATTTCTTTCATTTGTAGGGCATATTCAGATCTAGGTTGCTGCAGTAGACAGGTCAAGGCTTTGTAAATATGCACACAAACTCCCTTGAGCAAGTCATCGATCCAGAAAATGTCCTGGAGAGCAAAATCTGCAAAGCAGAATGCCTCACCCTGTAAACATACCTCCTCTGATACAGCCTTGTTTAAGTCTTAAGGTAGGGAAAGAATTAAAAAGTTAAGAAAAATAAGTGGGGAAGCCACAGTATTGGTAAAACTGGGATATCTGTGCATTCTACTTGTCAGTTGAGATGAAATTATTTAAACTAAAAATCTACAGGATTCTTGGAAGGATTTCTATAAATCACACGATCTTAATCATAAAAAATTATTTGAGTGGCAAGCAGAAAGCAATTCATACAAGTATGAAGTCAACAAAGAATTATATTCTACCATATATTCCAGAAGCAGTGTTTACACATGGCTGTACTCATAGTAACACAGTCACTTCCTTGTTACTAGGGGGGGTTCTCTTATTTTCAGCTGACCATTTACTAATTTATATTAATTTCCTTTCCCTGTGGACTAGAAAAGACCTTTAACTTCTGATGTTAATTTACTGCATTGCCAACATGCCTAGGAAAGCCAGTGAAGGACCAGTCTCCCAACTGGTGAGACCCTGCCCACAGACAGGTGAAAAAACAGACTCTGACCCAAAAAGACTTGCTACCTGAATTTAAGACAATATCAGTGCAAGAACATGAAAGGAAGACAGACAAAGGAATCAGCTTCATTTTCTGTAACAGAGAGGGAGGAACCAATCAAGGATGAATAAGAATGGCTTTTCACATTTCTTCAGGAGGCAGACCTTAGAGAGGCAGGAGAACCATGAGAGGTTCAAGAGGTCAAGAAAGATGGCATTTTAAGAGCATGATCAACTGTGCTGAGAGAGCCTCAGCTCATACAGAATAAAGGCAGACTTAAAAAATAAAATACAGAGGCTAACTGCACCGTTTTTAGTGAGCGTGTTATTTCAGTACATCTTACACGTTAGGGCTAACAAGTGTAAAAAGTGTAAAAAAATAACGAGATAGCAGCCACATCCAGAAAACTGAGATTTTCCTCAATATTGGGATGCTGATTATGATATCAATTATGAAAATATTTGATAACTCTGCTTGTTTTAAGTCCTGGTGCTTTACTTGTACAGCTGAACATATGATAAAATGAAGTATATTTGACTTAGATGTTGAGGAAATTACAGATCTTTGTAAAAAATTAAATGTCCTTCTGTCCATTCTTTACTTAAAACAATGAAGTAAAACTCTGTGTTAAATCTCTAAGCTGTCTTATTACTTTCTGTCATTAATTCTTCCTACCACCCACCATAATGTTGTTTTAAGCCTTCCATGAGCAATATAATTTCTTCCACCATTATACTACCTCTTTCTGGGAGCAAAACTATTTTGTTTTCTTCATTTTGGAAGGAATTACTTCTGTTTTAAAGGTCTTGTACTGATCTAAATAAATTTGACATATATCTGTATGTAATTCTTATCAAAATCAGGAACACCTCTTCTGAAAACCATTTTGCCCCCAGTCTCCAGATTTAAACCCATAAGCTTTTTGCCCTTTTTCTTCCTTTTTTACCTAGAATAACTCAAAATTTCTTTCAATCCCTGTCTAGCAAACCATATGAAATAGAAATATAGACTGCAAAGAAAATGTCTTCAAAGAAGCAATAAAACTTTCCCTGTACAGCTACCTTTGACAATTAAAATATACCACTGGCTTCCTCAAATAATTCTGCCAGATTTTAAAGTTACCACCTCCTGCAATCCAACTTTTAGAAATTTCCCTTCAACAATCAAATTATACCTCCTTTCTTATTTATACACTAGGAGGTATAATTTTTACTCCTATTTCCCAATATAACTTAGTCCTGCTGTGCAGTCATCCAAATCTCATCTTATGTGTTGTAAGTTGAAACAAGACAGAAAACCAAGAGTTCTTTCTTACCCACTGGTAGAGTGTCTCAAGGCATCCCCTGAAGTTCCTCAGACATGTTTTTTCCTTTCTCCAAGCTTCTTGCTGGCTTGGGTTCCCTCATTGATAAATGGCATGTTTAAAACAGCCCCAGACTGTGCAGTCACCTAACAGCCTGCCTATCCACAGTCCCATTCAATTGATGTTCCACGTCACCTAACAGCCTGCCTATCCACAGTCCCATTCAATTGATGTTCCACCTCTCAGCTAAATACTGCTGACTTTTACTTGCATCTTTGCCTTCTGCTATTTGTCTTCTCCTTATTCCTTGAATATCTTTTACCTACTTTTATTTTTCTCAATTTTTCCTCATATTTTCTGGTCTGCTGCCCAACAGCTCATTACTGTTTATGAGTTTGTTATGACAAAAGTAAATGTGATGTCATCAGTAATGTTAGCAATAGAGAAATCAGATTAACTGTGTCTGACTCTGTCTCCAGGTCTGATCTAACCCAAGATGATAGGTCACTCCCTGGGACTTTTGCATCAGCCAGAGCTACCTGACTGTCAGTTTTGATTTTGTGCATTTTCACTCAGCACATGCTACACTCTCTTTCTTTCTTTTGCTTTTTCCCTGTGTTTATCAAGACAGCCAGTGTTGTTTCAAATCCACGGAGACAAATGCACTTTCCATCTGCTTATAATTATGGCAGGGGGAAGAGAAGCTATATTAGGTGCAACAAGTATAATGTGCAATATAGCAGAGATGTAGGTAAGAGTGCAGCATTTTTGCTAAATGTAGTAAAATTTTCAAATCTGCACAAAGTCAAAAGGGTGTAGAAGATTGTGGAACATGTCTTAGAAAAAAAAACCCCAGTAGTTATATCAAAAGTATCATCTTCCCCTGCCTTGCATAGCCTGTCAGCATTGTAGATACTTGACACAGCAGCCAAAATTAGTATTTTGAAAGTGGTCTTAATAGCCTTCTGAATCTGGCTGAGATTTTGGACTTGTCTGCCTGTTTAGCTTTTGCAAGAAAGCCTCACAACCCAGAAACACACCTTATGCTAGCAAAAGACCAATGATACCATTCTGGCAGCAGTAAGACTCACAGCAGTTCCTCCTCTAAGTGTGAAAAGATCACATACTTCACCACCAATACAAGCGCTTCAAGACTTTCAAGCACAGATAAAAGCATGGGAAAAAATACTCTTTGAGCTGGGTGAAGGAATGATCAAAGTTCCCTGAACATAGAAATGGTTCTGTCATAACCTCAATCTCAGACTGAAAAGATCTGAAGGTAACAATCACCTGTATCAGCACATGGGTTTACATGGTATGTTCCATACAAATATGGTGTCTTCAAAGAACACTGAGCAGTAAGGCAGAGCATTTGAGAACCTGGAAATGTCAATATATTAGAATTTTTATTGCAAACCATCAGAAGATATAGCTTCTATTAAATAATTCCTGCAAGAATTAAATGAGTTGAAGGAGTGAAGTTGTCTCTGGTAGCTTATTAAACAGGCGGCAAGCAAGTAACCTTATCTTGCCAGAATGTGACCACAATTTAAAATTCCGCCAAAGGGAATATGTGGAATCTGCCTGGGGAAAATAAAAGAAAGGCAATTGCCACAAAGTCAATAACTACTTTTATTTTCATATGGTAACAATGACAAACTGCAGAAGAATAGGCGTACAACCATCCAGAAACTATTTCCATCAGAAGAAACCTTGGATCTCATCCCCCAAAGAGGAACCAGCACCTTGTGAAAGATAAAATGAGGTCAGAAGTTACGGTCTGAAATCCAAATCTGCTGCTAAACTGGGAATAAACAAAGTGTTCTGCCAATTTTATGACCCTAAAGAAAGGAAAAGAAAAAAAAAAAACAAACCTGAAAGGTAAATTGAAATGTGCTTAATAATTAAGTAGATGGTTGGTGGTGTCAGAATATGATGTACACTGAAGCTAATGCCTTTCTAACAACATGCTTTACAAATAAAACAGATTGCAATAAAATATATCTTCATCTTTATGTTCCCTTAGATTCATCTTTAAAAATATTAATTTTTCATTACAGAGCAGTATTTCACTGAAAAAATCTCAGATGGGAAAAAAGAGTCCTTCATGCATAGTGCTTGACTTAGACTAATATTCATCAAGTTTATCACTTATGCAACTTCAGTTGTTCACAGGACATTAAGCTGGACACCACTGACATGTTAAAGGATTTTCCAAGTTTTTATAAACTGTCTAGAAGTTTGAAGAATCTGTTTCTCTCTCTAACTACATCTAATATCCTATAAAATTCTTTGCATAATCAGAGTAGATTGTTTGTTAATTGCGGTACAGTTGCAGTTGCAAAATGTGATGCAGATGAGTGAAACATGGATGATTAAGGTCCACAGACATTTTTTCTGTTTACAATCTGTTTCTTTCAGAGACAAATACAGAACCCAGGCATTTAATGTAATAGATGGGACAAATAATCTTCCCTATCTCCAAATGCCAATGACCAAAATAACAACAAAAAATCCTCAAAAAACTTGGTTTGGTTGGAAAAATATCTACTGTGTTGAACATTTTGAGATTGAAATTTTATCACACCGTAACTCCTTTTCCACCACTTGTTTTCAACATTGCAGTAATCTTGCTTTAAAGAATTCAAGGTTTGTAGCAACAGCAGCCCATCTTCAGCAGTCAGGAAACAGGGAACAGTCTATTTCAAGAAAGAAAGGCACAGGGAGAATTAACTGTATTTAACTGAATTCTATTATTAGCCAGTTTACCATATTAAAAGACATTGGCAGTTCCCAACCTGTAAGACACAAATAGAAGAGAGTAATTTATTTGTATTTTGGGAAAAGGAATGAATCCTTTCTGGGTCTGAGCTACACACAAATGAGTATTATTTTAATGAATAGTTAATAGTTAATTGTTAATAGTTAATAGTTAATAGTTAATTGTTAATAGTTAATAGTTAATAGTTAATAGGTGAATTCACGGGCTAAGAATTGGATGTATAGATTCGTGCAAAGCAAGAGAGGGAAAGGATCTTTTCTTTTCACCCTTAAATAAAAGAATGCATTGCTTCAGGGATGAAAAGATGGCTGATTTACCTCCCTTAATGTGGTTTTATCCAGAAGTTTTAAAGCCAATCATTACTGTCTTTTTAAGCCATGGACTGTTTCAAAGATATTAAAAGCAGAAAACTTTAAGGCAGTACCTCCAGTGAGGAAGATTTCAGTAAAAGTCTCTTCCCTCTCAAGTGCCCTGAGTATTTGTAAAGAGCTGAATTATGATGGCACTTGGAGTCAAGTGTTACATTTCAGCTTACTAAGTACAATGGATAACCTTTGCCAGATGTATTAAAATTTCAGTAGCACCAGTAAACTGAAAAAGCCTGAAAAATGCAAATGAGCAGAAGTACAAATACATTTGACGTAGCATGATTATAAGCAAAATTAATTTATTATATCTTCTTTTATACTCTGCCAGACTTCTATAATTGAAGAACTACTGTCATATTCATATAGTTGCTTGTTTAAATTCTTTCTTAAACTCAGGCATTTATTTTAAAATCATAGAAACTGTGTGATCCACAATTTTTACTTAAAAAAAAAGAAAGTATTCTGTGGTCTTGTCTGAGCTGAAATGCAGATTATTAGCTTGAAATTATTAATATTATAATGTAAAGGTAATATATTTTTATTGTTACAATGTGTTTACTCAGCAACAGCTGTTACTTGCCAAGTCAGTGTTTCTGAAGCAAATGAAAAAGTTTTATTAATCAAGAATTTTATTTACAATTGAGTTCCATCATGCCTTTATGCACAATTGATAACAATTTCTACAGTGACAAAATAAATGTTTGTTATCTTCAAGTACAGGGACAAAAGTGACCTTAACTTGCCAGGCATTTTATAAGCAAAGAACATCAAAACTTCTGTTTGTTTGCATCAGAAATGAGTACAGCTTTGTAATGTATTTTACCATGTCATCTAATGTATTAAAATATCCTGCAAGTTATGCAGAACAGAAAAGCTAACTGCAAACTTAAAAAAAATGAATATTGCCTGAAACTAATTGTACTGTACTTCAGGCAAGTACTTCTAGTATACCTGAAAATAATAAAAGTCATTGTTCATTCCCAGCTACCATAAACAGAGTACTGTCAAAATCACCAATAGTTAAGAGTTCCTTGATTCAAATTCTCGAGTTTTAACACAATTGATACCTGCATGATTGTTTAAGATAATTGTAACTTAAACTGTCAAAACTGTTAAAACTGTTTCAATCTGTTGTAATTTGAGCAGAGTTTTCCTCTATTAAGATCTTTTTATAGTGGAAAACTTGTTGAATTACTTATGTATGCTTGCTTCCTGTTTCAGACTGCCATTTTCCCAATCAAGAACCATCTGTTTTCCTACACTTCCTTATCCTTTCATTCTCCACCTTGTTTTCACACCTGCTTTCTGCTATTTTATACCTTGCATGTATTTTAGATCCTGCTTGGACTGCAAAAACCAGAGCCAAGGAAACCATTGGTCATGGAGACTGTACCTGTAGCAAACATCCTCAGGAAAGGCCTGGTACAGCTTCACCTTCCCTTCTCCATTCCAGATAAGAACAAAGCCATTTGAAGGATTTCTACACCTTCTATAGATGAAGTTACTGTGACTCTTCTGAGCTTCATCCTTGCCACCCTGCAGCCAAGGAGGAGCTACTACTTTTCTTCATCCCCAGGCAGGGCTGCCATGCAAAGAAACCCTGAGAAACCTGGTTCAAGAATGGGCATCAGGCTTCAGGGTTTCCTTAGAAATACAGGTGCTGGATGTCTGTGCTAGAGCTTTCAGGTCCTTGCTTCATTGACACCAGTCCTTCTGTGAATGGAGGTGTTTCCTTTGTTTGTCATTTCTTTTCTTAAAAAGCCCAGTCAAATTTGTCACAGCAATCTGCTATTTTCACTATGGCTTCAAGCTTCATATTAACCACTTCTGCACTTTGGAACTAAAATCCAAACACAAAGATTTTCACAGTGCTCTCAGGAGTTTCAGGAGTTTGATGGGAGGTTGAGCTGATTGAATTTATTTTTTTTCTGCCTAATCATGTTCTTTTAGTACCTGAAGTGCTCCTAACACAGAAGATTATGTGTAAGTTAGAGTACATGGAAGAGTGCTTGGAAAGGCCCACAGAAGCATAAAATAAGATTGTTCAATGAGCAAGAGGAGAAAGCATAAAAAGCTTGGTAGAGACATGAATTCCTGACCAAATGAGGCCATGTGTCTGGTATGTACGGAATGCTTAATACCCAATACACTGGGAAACTGCTGCTTAGGGAAACATCTAAAACTGTGAACATCTTTATTACAATAAGTGACCTTTTCCTGATTCCAGTAGAACAGTGCACAGAGAGTTTCAATGTTTATTTCCATATTTATATTCCTAATGTTTTCATATTGCTTGTGTTTATAAGTAAAAGCATACCTTGATTTTATTTTTTTTTTTATTTTACAGCACAGATATTTCATTTTCTCTCAAGGTATGTTCAAGGGATTGTCTGCACATTTACTGTAACCTCAGTGGTGCTATCATATTCAATATGTGTGCATGCAGTAGAAATACATTCAGCTACCCAGTATTATGTAAGGTGCATAGTTGGCTCATATGCTCTTCCTCTATTTAAACATTAATAATACACACACACACTATGGGTACAATATCAAATATGGATGTTTTAATGGAATGTCTAAATCTCAGACATGAATGCTCAAATCAGCACTTAGACCCACAGAGTGGGCATTTATACGTCTAAGTGTCTGTGTAAGTACTCAAATGTGCAATTTGGATATCCTATCAAGATGCCCATATTTGAAAATTAGGCTGACTTCCCAGAATTTTTGGCAACTTGTAGCACAGGGATTCTGGCAAAAATGCAGGGTTTTAATTCTACTACACTAAGGGGTGTTTGATTGTTAGGCATAAGATAAATAAAAAAATAAATGCAGTTCTAGAAATAGATTTTGCTCTACTTTTACTTCCAGCATTTTATATGCTCTTGTAACAGAGTTCTGGGATTCCAGCTGAATGCTGCTGCCTGAAGTCCAGTATCATCAAGAAAAGGAAGTTCTAAGGGTATATATTGAGGTTTGTCATATTTTAATGTGGAGAATTATAAAATGTGCTATCACAGGGTGCTGCAACTTCGGTAGCCACTGAAGCAAAGGAGTTAAACTCTCTGTTTAACTCTGTCTGGACCATTAAATGGTAAATGGTGTTCTGGGTCGCACATTATGTGTACAGCTATGAAACAATATATGTAACATTTTTCTAATTCTCCATGGAATTTGAGTCAAAAACTGAAAGTTCAGTGACCTCATTGGAGCAAGAGCACCACAAAAGTCCCTGACAGACAACTGAAGTCAAAGCAGATTAATTACAATTTTTCACCACCTTGGAATATTTACAGTAATGATCACAAAATTATTGTGAGCCTTTTTAGAAATGTCTCCCAACTTTATCATTTTATGAGGAAATAAGGACTTTTTTGTCCATGAAGTCTAAAGCTTTTCTTCTTAAGATAAAGAAAATTACTCAAAATAAATAATTTGAAGTCAAAACAGAAGTCATAAAGAAATAAAAGTCTGATAGTTTCTAATGAAATGTATGTTTTTGCTTCCATTTTATTTATGACCACAGAAGTACCTGCTTTGTGACAGCTATGCCAAGACTTATCTTGGTTTCAGTTACTCTTAAAACAAACCTGAGACAATGTGCCATTTTGATTCTTGACATTTTTACCCAAGACACCAATTTATTACTGAAAACTATTGTTTTAAGCTTCTGTTTCAGTTCTGATGAAGTACTTACAAGCTTGAGAGAGGTTATTTCTTTTTCCCCATATCGTAAGGAGATAAAATATATTAGTACTTTCACAAACCTTGCTTGTACTAGAACTGTATATTTCACAGTTTCTGTCTTGTCAGTCTAATAAGCATTTGTAAGATAAAGGCTCTATTTTAGATTTTGCATGTTTTTTATGTTCTATGTTCTATGCAGTCTTTATCAGGTTCTCTGTGTTTTCATCTCTCATTTACAAGATCACATAATTCCTTTTATAAGACAATAGTGGCTTTAACATTTATTTTGTTTTAGATAGACTTTCCCTTCTAATTTGAAAAGCCATTCTCTCCCCATTCTCAAAGAACCTGTACTCCCAGCATTTGTTAGATGTGATATCTTTCCTTCCTTATCAAGCACTACATGTGTGAGGATGAACAAATCCTGCACCTCTCTGAAGCTTAAGGAGCCAGGTAGCATCACTTTGAGCTGGTTTTGCCAGACTTGGCAAGATACAGGGGATCACACCTGGTCAGTGTTCAAACAGGACTACTCCTGTGGCACAAACATGTGAGTGTCATGGTGAGCAAAAAATCAGCTGCCTTTGACAGTGACAGTGGTACCCTTTGTGCTGGCTGAGATGCAAAACCAAGTTCACTTGCTTAGAGCCATTAATGATCCCACACCATTTCTGAGTGGGCACCCACACTTTCCATCCCACATGATGGGCTTCATCCATTTCAGTGCTCTGCATTTCACTTTAAGGTTGGTATTGCTCACTCTAAGGTAGGTATATCTTTTATGGATACAATAAAAATGTAATTTAAAATACTACACTGTTGAATGAAAACTCTGCTTTAGGAATTCTCTTCATCTTCTCAGTGCAAAGCAGAGTAATGTACCATGGAGAAGAATGATGAAACATTCAAATATTTGACCAAAGGAAAGCCTTCATGTTGCAACAAAATGTCCTCAAATCCCTCAGAGGTTTCTTTTTTCACTCAAATGGTTAGGCAAAAATAACCTTGAATGACTTCAGTTAATTACAATACAGGCACGATGAATGTGTCTCATTATGAAGACAGAATTAGTAAAATGAAAATTTTCAGCTGCCTGAAACCCAGATTTTCTGTAAAAATTATTAGTTTTTCCACAAATAATATTGAAGAGAAAAAGTCACACCATTTTCCCTCTGTTTCCCAGTTTTCCAGTTTTGTTGTATGAGTGTGTGCACATATGTATGCCTCTAAAAAAGTCAAAAAGAGAACAAACTTTTGCAACTTCTGTGTTTATTCCATGGTGCCCATGTGGTCCATGAAGCATTCAGAATTAAATAGGCTGAGGAAGTCCTGCATTCAGGTCTACCCTCTTCCTACATCCAAAGGGCTTTCTATGCAGTTTTAAACAGCTCATTTTAAAAGACTGGTTGGAATTTTGTCAAAATATTTCTGCAGTACTTTAACCTCTTTTCACTCAATAAAGCTATAAATAATGCTACCTCATATTTTAATTTCCTGATGTAAAATGGGAACTCCTTCAACTAGAATGTTATATCAAGATGATCAAATAATGTCTCATACTGATAACTTTCCTCTGTGTGACATCATCTTGAGTCAACTCTGGACTAAAATTCTACATCATAATTAAGAATTGGATTGACAGACTTGAATCTGTTTTACACACTGCCATTCAAGACTTATGTTTGTTGACACCTATTTCTCCTAGCCAAATACACTCCATGTAAGGTTTCATTCTCCACTGCATATATCTTTAAATCTTACACTGATCAACTGAAGTTCAGTGTCATACTGTGTGTCCTACACCTTATAAATGTGGAGTTTGCATTCCATCAGATTTAGGGATGAAACCTCATGATAAGTTTAATGCAGTAGGTTTAAATAATACAGTGGAAAATCTCATGTAGTTGTTCAGTCCATCCACTGCCTGCATGAGTTTCGGACTCAGAGTGAACTGCAAAAGGAATTCCAGAAATATCTATGCCCATAACAGCGATCTACCCCAAGAAATACATGGCAATGTGCTCATAGATTTCTGTGAGAAATGAACAACCCCCAGTATGTGAGAATTAAACTGAACATTCCTTAATATGTTAAGGCCAGTGTAGAACTAGACAAAACAATTTTGGTAATTCTAGATCCACTGCACTGTAGCCCCATACCCCCCATTTGCAACTCCACATACCTCTGGTTTTCCAGCTTGTTTCTTCCTGTCCTTCTGCCTACGTTCACAGCAGCATGTCAAAACAGAGAGGAGAAAGGTAAAAACTGCTTTGAAAAGCAACATTCTAAAAATAGAACCAGTTTCTAGTAATTTTGAACATTTTCCTTATGTGAAAAATTATTCAGTATTTATTGTCATTTGTGTAGCATAATGTCAGGATAACTGCTTTGAAAAAGAAAAAAAAAATTAGAATCAAGCACTAGAGAAATATTTCCTCCTCAAGCAAAAACTGCTGCTTGCACCTCCTTCTGTGGTTCATACATGCTTTTCCCTCCTCAAGACCATTTCTTTTCCCATTCTACCTCGCTGCCTGAAGAAACTGAGCGGGAGAGAAAGGACATTTTTCATAGCAGGGTATTATGAAGGGAATCCCCAGTGCTTGCAAGATTACCAGAAGTGTGACAACTGTCTTTGCTTCCTTAAAACTTACTCCCAAAGTAATCTGCTTTTTTCCCCTTTATCAATATGCCATTTTCTCCCACTGCTCTGGATAAAGCTCTAGCTAGAATACTTTCAGCAAATATGGCCACTACCTCTCTGAAGTCTCTGCAGGCAAACATTACATTGCCCCTAGTGAAAAAAAAACACTCTTTATTTCTGCATTCCTTAAATATGGCAGTGGGAAAAACTGGGGAAATAGAGCAGAAAAGCAGGCTAGAAGAGAAGAAGCAGGGAACAGCATAATTGGGTAAGGTGTCATGGGAAAAAAGGAGGACAACATGTGGTAAAGGAACTCAAGGATAATAAAGGATGTAGTGAATAAGTAAGAAACAGAAAACTTGGAAGCAAGGAAGATGAGAGATAAACACTGGAATGGAAGAGGGTAGGGAAATGCCAAGTCCTAAATTTACTGTAGAGAGGTTGATGTGTAGATTTTTTAAATAATTGTAGGTTTTTTGACAGCCAGGGGGGGACTCTTGACTTTTAAGTCAATTTAAGACTAAACTTAACATTACTGGAAGAGGAGACTCAGAAAGTCAAAGTAGAATCAAAGAGCAAGACCTACCCTTCCTTTTATACCCAAAGCTAATATTAAAGAAAATTGGGAAGTACAAAAAATTTAGAGACAAAGATACAGTGAAATCAATATTAAGACTAAGAAAGTTCTGTACAAAACACATTATAGGCTGAAAAATCAATTTTGGAACTTTCAAATGCACTGTAATGAAATATTGCAGACAAATGGAAGAATACTCCCAACCATGAAAGTGTGAAATACCTCTTTTATATATATAAAGAGCTACAGTATTCCAATAACTGAGAAATACTTACTTTATCAACTAACATTAGGAAGACAATAAAATACCTCTATACCATATCAAGTAATATTACAGAGACTGGTAAATATGTGCTTAGAGAGTATTCGACGAAATAACTACTGGAGAAAGAGAAACAAAATTTGAACTGGCAAAAAAACCCCATATACTTGTTTAACTAACACTAGGAAAACTGTGAAATAAAGTAGTACACTTATGGAAACACAATGAACAAAAAGACATACAAAACCTAATCTTGCTTTCCCTTAAACTGAAGTGGTACTATTCAAGAGAATGGAGTTATTCTGGATCCACTCACTGCTCACTGGTAAGCAAAAGAAGAATTTCTCTCATTTAGTATCTATTATTCGGTCTCCAAGAAACAATAGAAATAAATTTGGAAGCTAAAAATACCTGCTAAGCATACAATAGAGTTCCCTCTTGAAATACTAAATTTTAACAGCCTTTCCAGGGATCTCCCTCTGACAGCTGGATTGTGAAAAGTCTGTGGAGCAGCTGAACTTCCTCCAAACAGCAATTGTTTCTCTTAAGCAAAAGTTACTCTTGTAGACCAAATACAGTCATTGTGAGACTGTCTTGCATGATCCTTATAATGAATTAAAGTGTCATATTTTGTGGCTGTGCAAATGGAAGTAACAATAAATAGTTCTCTTGTCCTAGTTAGGAAAGAATGCATTCAAGGGGGACTATTCTATGTGCTGGATCTGAACTCTGGATGTTCTAACAGGATAGAAACCTGCAGTGAAAAAAAATATAATTTGGAGGCTTTCTTTTCAAATCTGGTGATTTTTATTGAGAGCTTTGTGCTATGTGATTTTCCTAGCTCTCCTCTCCTGAATTGAAGGTATTATGTGAAAATGTTTTCTTTGTCCTTTTAAAAAAACTGCCTTGTCCATACTGTTATACAAAATATTTTAAACACAAATCTAATACACAAAAAAAAAAAAAAACAGAGGCAAATATAAAGAAATAGCCAAATGTACACTTTTTAAATGATGTCATGACTTTGTGGGAACAAACTGATAATAATCCTGACTGCCTATTTTTGGCATCATGCTTTCCTTCCCTTAGAATGTTATAAAAATTCTTATTTACTGGACTTCTTATGATTGATAATGGACTCAAATTATAGGAAACACTTGTGTGGAAGGGGAGTTGTACTAGTTTCTGTAAGACATTATTTCTTAATAAAGACAGGGGGTTTTCTACTTGCAGGAATTGGCAAAACTGTGCCTGTTTCTGCCTGTGCATAAATAATACAATCCTTTAACTATATACTTTGCCTGTTGTGCTACATGGTTCAGTCATGAGGAAAAATTTTAAAACAAGAAGTGGCAAAAAAGTTCTTTCTCAAGATACAGTGTCTCATCAGACATGGATATAGGCAAATGTATCTGACCTTAAGAAAGACAAAGTTCAGTATTAGACATGTTTTCCATCTCCTTATCCCTGAATTGTTGCAATTGAGAAATTTTGTGTCACAGTTCAGTTCTCCAACCAGACTGAAGGAGAGCTGAGACTCCAAGGGCAGCAATGTTCATTTGAATACATATTAGGCTCAACACAAGCCACAAAATTCAACTGTGTTTGAAAAGAGTTTTTAAAATCTTTAATTTTGCCATATTCATAAGACCCTTAGAGAACATAAAGAAGCACCAATAATCTGGACATAGGGGAAAGGATTTTCCAGAGAGAAGTGATATCTCGACACTAAGTACATTAAGTAATAAAATAGTTTTTTAGGAGCTAACAGAAGAAACAGAAAACTGAAGGTTTCTTATGAAAAGAAAGCTGCAAGGAATAGTACAGTCAATATTTAAATTTTAAAAAATTCCCCTAATCTAGAATTGTTTTACCTGAGCTTCCCAATGTTGATTCTGTCAACAGATGCATATTCCTTCCTCTCAGAGCATCCTGATCCAAGGGATTAAAGCAGCTTTCAGACAGGATTGTTTCATTTCTGTCACAGGCTGCAACAGGTTGTTTGTCACCTGAAGCATTTCCTCACAAGCATGCTAATACAGAATACCCAGATTTCTCAGAGAATATACCTTATCAGAGCTCAGGAGCAAAGAGCTGCTTGTTAAACAGATGCTGAAAAACAGAAATGTGATGAGGAATAACCAGGAGTGGGAAATTTCCCCCTCCATATCTTCAGCTGGAGATGGAAAGAACAGGGGAAGGAAGTCAATGGGCTCAACTGGATGTGGGAACTCCTCACTCTGCTGTTCCCTGTTAATGCAGATGAATACCTGAGTCCTCATTGCTCAGCCTCCTCACTGGAGTAGCTCCTTTTCAGGCAGCTGAGCAGCCACTGTGCCAGCACAGGGTGACACCGCTCTGCAGCACAGCAAAGACACCAGGAACACAGAAGAGCAAGGCTCAGGTCCCTGCTTCACACTATTTTAGTTGCACAGAACAGCTCCCCTGACGTAGAAAGAGCTTCCTCCAGAGAAAACTCAAGATATGCAAGGAACATTTGGAAGGTCAGGATCTGCATCTCCAGTCTGAACCAGGCCAGATATTTTTGATAAGCTTCCTTGTCACAGCAGTGTTGACCAGCTTTGTAGCTTTTGTCATTATATCTACTCTGAGCCTGCAAAACATTCTGAAAAAGGTAGGATGAAAAAGAAAGTTTCCACTGAAAGTTTTAGTCTCGATGAATCATTCTGCTATGATGAAAAGCCATTTTGTCACAAAATTCCTGGCTAGCTCCAGTGGTGATACTATTGTCTGGCATATCTGTCAGGCAGCCTTCCTAATTAAGCTATTTTTGTAGAAGACTCTGGGTGTAGTTTGTGAATCACAAAGCTTGTGACTCTAGTTCCATATCAACACTGGGAAATTCTCCCAGAGGGAAATCATAACGCTGTCCTCTACAATCCAAAATTGCTATATAAAGCATCTACTCTTCCATATTGGAGCAGACTGCTCTACTATCATAGCAGCCTTTCAATTCCCTGAAAACACAGAATAAAAAGGAGAGGTCTTTGTATGATCAGAGAGGCATTTGATCAAAGCTTTTCATGTGTTGCTGGACATAGAAGTTCTTCATAGCATAGCAGTTAGACATATTCATGTAAAACTTCAGAAAAGGTAAAATGAACAGTAAAGAAGTCTGATGTTTATTTGAAGTGTAGACAAGGGATGTAAAACCACGCCAAACAATGTCAGCACTGCCTGGGGAGGGTGGGGTTGAGTTGTTCCAGACTTCAGCATCGTTTTTTTCTCCATTAACAACACTTGAGTGATAAAGGAGAAGGAGGTTTTTGGGTGAAGCTAATGCTACCCTCCAACCCTGGTGCACATCATCAGGAACAAGTGTTGGTTTGCCATGATGCCACCTTCTCTGGGTTTGTGTCTTGCCTCAGGTTTGTTCCCACTTTCAAAGTGGCAAAAATGATTTTAATGTACTACTTCAGTTTTCCTCATTATCCTTATTGTCCTTCCCAACTCATTCCCAGGGTCTCCTTCAGCCACTGGGAATAGGTCACCCATGTGTTCATGGTTTACAGTGCAAACTTCATGAGACCACCACTATTTATTTTTTTTCCTTTGTTGTTTCTTTCTTTTTAAAGGATGGTACGCACCTCAAAGAGATAAATAAAGCTCAGAAGAGAGGAAAAACACTTAAATGTATCTCTGGACAGTATGTCTGCACTGGTTTTGTCTATCTCTACATCTTGCAAGTTCTCTTAAACTGTCTGGTCATGCCAATACAAGGCGCACAATCAACAGCATGGTGGAAGCATGTGTGTCACAGCAACAAGCCCTTTCACATATTGTGTCTGAAGACTGCTCAGGAATTGTTCAAACTCAAGACAAATTTTATTTTATTAGGTTTCATTGCTTTCTCTTTTTCAGGCTCTTTCAAATTCTGCCCTACTGGACAAAATAGCACAACCTAAAGCTAATAATCTGAGATTCCAAACTTGTCATGCAGAAAATAATTCCTTGAAAATACTTGCAGCTTCCAGCAAACTTCTTATTTTCTCTTCCTCAGAGAGCTACCAAGTCAGAGGGAAACAATGAGTGCAAATTGTTAAAAAAGGGAACAGCACAACACCTGGCATCCAACAGTGTGTGCTGAGCTTGGCATTCACAGAGGAGGAGTAAAATACATGCAATCTCAACATGTATTTCCAAGTCATGATATCTAATGCTTTATTGAAACTGTTCATAAGAAGATACTCTTGCATGATGCCTAGCTTCTCATTAAATAAAAGTGCTTGAATTTTATAGCCTGAAAACTTGAACTTTAAAATAAAAAATATTCAAGTGTGGGAACCTGAAGTCAAGAATCCAGGAAAACATTAGATGTTCAGCAACTCGGATGGTCTCCTTCCTAAAGAAGAAACTGAAAATGCTAGTGAGGACAGAGGGCACCAATCAAGCTCTCATATTTCCAGTTTCTTCTTTTTTCCTGTAACAAGAAATTTACTTTTCAAATATGTATATGCCATTTCAGTTCTACAGCTGAAAAAAAGTATGTATTTGTTGAAAGCTACCTCTGAGTAAAAGCTGTCCTGGGCTCTGTGTTTGGATACACAGATTAATTTTGCATTTTTAAGGCTCTCCATTAATGTTTGTTCTCATTATAAGGAAAAAACCTGTTTTTGCAACACCTGCTACTGCTATGCAGTTCCTGAAATTGTCATAAGTATACAAAAAATGTCTGAATAATTTAGAAATTGAAGTAGCTAAATTTGGAGCTGAAATGTAAAACTCCTTAAAGGTGAAAGAAAATTTTCCTGGAAGTTCAGAATTGTGTATAAAGTTGGCAATATGGCTTGGTTCTAGGTCTCTGGAAAGCATTTTCTCCCACATTCAGGCTTCTCTGGATTTGGGTTTGTGTATAGATAATATGATCAACAACTTCCTTTTTGATTCCATACAGATTTCACTTCTGTATACCTTTTCAGGGCAACTTACATTGACACCTAAAATTCAATGCCCTACAAACATACCAGCTTGCAAATTCTGCTTTCAGATCTTGTCTTTACAATCAACCATATTTTGAAAGAAAATAAAAGATTAATACACACAAGTGTTATTTGAAGGTTCTATAGTTCTCTCAAAAATGCAGTATTACCATAATTTCAAGCACTTTTCCATAAATGTTACCTAGTTATCTCCTGCCAGCCAATTTTAACTCAGAAGCATTGCTCGTCTCAGAGGAGCAAAGTGAAACCTGAAATCAGAAAACTTGGCTGCTTTCAGTTGTTACTATAATAACAAATTTCATAGGATATGTGCTTTTAGAGTATCATCAGAGGCCAAAAAACTTAAGAAGCAGCCTCGGCCTCTTTTTAACTCTCACTGAATCAATGCACCTAATCAGCGACATTGTACTTAGTGGTGGTACCACGGGAATTCTGATTGCTTTGACTGTGGGGCTTTTTTAATGCCTTTTTTAAAAATTTTTTTAAATTTTTTTTAAAATTTTATTTGGTGTTCACTCCTCAGTGAATCTCAGGAGGAGGAATGGCATGCAGATTCACATAGGCTACAGATATACGAATCTGTACATGTACTTGCAAATGTAAAATTCAAAGTTTTGTAATACCACAAGTAAAGCTTTCATCACAGATTTCCCTAAGTATGGTCTGATGTAAATCCCAGATGCTACTGAATATAAGCCAGTCACGTTCCTTCCTTAATACAGTTGACATTGCTTATTGCTATATAGGAAAAATCTCTTGTCCTGCATCATCTTCTTCCCTCCAGCACCATGCTTAGTAGTAGACTTAGTGCTGTTGGAGCATTTCAGCTGTGTCTCTTATTTGTTTATGCAGATTCCCTCATTCAGTGCCATGCAACTTCTGCAGCATGGCTCTCTAAGCTTGGCTTTGTAAACTTCCCTCCCATTGCTGATGCCACTTAGCCTGCTGCAAATTGATGTGGATGGCTCTCTCACTTCGGAGACTGAACATTTTCACCTTCACAGTACACTCAGCTTTCACTGGCCTGGGGCTCAGGAACCTGAGATACATTCCTAACTAGGAAATACCACTTTGCATTGCAACATGCTATAATCATACTAGTGGACTGAAATTTCAAGTATCCTAGGAAATTCCACCTTGTCACGAAGGGCATTGGTTCCAAGAATTAGTGAATTTCCCTCATCCCCACTTCATATTAGCACTTGAAACTAAGTACAGATTCTTGCTCAACTGATGAAAGTCAAACAAGTCAAGTACAGCAGTAGCTTGTGCATGTTTTCTCTTATTAATTATATGCATAGTAATACTGTATTTATGCAATCATTTTCACACGCCCCTTTGGCACTGATGAATGCTTATCAATGTTAACATCATGACAAAAATGACAAAAGCCAGGAAGTTCAATGGTAGGAGTGGAACTTTGCATTTGTCTTGTGCTACTGCAAAGAAAAACACGGGCTGTGTCCTAGGTCACATCTTCAGCCTCTTGGATTTTGTCAGTTGATGTTAAAATCTTCTAAGCTGTGTTTTTATCTGTGGATTCTTTTGATTTTTCTCTTAATGACAGTCAAATTTCTGGTGAAAAGATGACACCATTCAATGTTATGAGAGATGCTAAGACAGGATGATCAGACACCTTATATATCTGCTAGCTGCTCTGGAGTGTTTTATGACCTCTTAGTAAAAATATGTGTTTATCATTAACCTAGGGTCATTTATTGACCCCCCCTTAACCTGCAAATGTTGCTTTGTACACAGTTGATATCAATGCAGCATAAATTACTGAAGTCTCTCCCTGAAGAATTTGTAAATGGCATCAATTCTTTCACTATCTAGATGCCAGCTATCAGGGGGAAATTCATGTGAGAGTTAAAAAACATGAGGTTAATTGAAATTAGTCCTCAACAGAAAAAGAAGTCTTAAAGGACTTTTGAAGTTCCATTAAGTATGAAAATAATATTTATTCCCATGTGGGAGGCAGAAATTAATCTCAGATAAAGAGCTGCAACTGCATTTCTGGTTTTCACTTATCATCCCATCTTGGTTTTCCTTCGACACCCTTGCCACGTCCTGGGATTTGTGTCTGTGCTCTTTTCCAGTATATTTCTTTTTTCCACCTTCCTTTGAGGTGGATTCCTTGCCCTGCTCCATGAAGGAGACTTTTGCTCTGATAATTTCATTCAACAGGCTTTCTGGGGTGGATGCTGTTAGTTGCTCAGTGAGCAAAAAAAATGCCTCAGTCTTCTGCTGGGCAAAAAGCTTGTTTTGCTGTCATCACACGCATACAAATTCACATCTGCCTTTCTTAAGCAAACACTGAAATTTATGGGTTATGTTTTAAAAACCTTTATGGAAAAAGTTTACATACTATAAGATCAAGATCCAGGACAGCAGTGCTACAAAATCCCTGAGATTGGAGATCCCTGTGGAAAAAAATCAGCTATGGGAGAGCAGGAATTGGTATTCACTAGAGTTCTAGCACCAGCTCTGCTTCTGAAATAAAAATCTAAATTCCTCATGGAGCTTCAAGAGCAGCCACAGACAACACATTTCTCTTTATAGTGCTCACTCCTAGAGGGTGGTTCCCAAATTGATTCCTGAGGACCAAAATAATACATGCTGTTGCCATCAAGATGGTGGCAAATTGCCAGTTGGCTTTTTCTCACTGTTAAACTACATTTGGTGATAGAGAAATAAAGTAATATGTTCTTCCTTAAGAATATGTTTCTATATAACCAGCTGCTGTACCTACTGAGATGCTTCCCAGTCAACAAAGAAAGGAACAGACAATCCATGAAATCTGTCTTTTAACATGCAAACACAGAAATTGAAATATTGGAAAACACCAGTAACAACAGCTTACTGCAGGCAATCTGGTTTTCACAAGGGCTTGGGTACCAGGATGAAGGCACCTCATGGCCACTTGCTGCACCAAGTCATCTGCTGTAATGCTACAAACCTCAGTTCTCCACAGGCACACAAAACTCACTTGCACTGACATGTGATATTTTAAAACATACTAAAGATTGTGTTTTATATCCTTCCTTTTGCATACTAACAGTGTTGTCCATGATCCACTGGATCGGTGATCCAGAAAGACAAACTAGAGAGGGAAAAATATAATTACAGGTGCAAGACATAGTTTTTTGTGGGGAAAAAAGCACTAAACAGCACTATCATGAACAATGAGTTGGGCCACTGTAATGTTAGAAACAAGGATGGTATAAAAACCAGCAATGCATTAATGCCTTTTTGACATCACCTTTGAGTATGATTCAAGGGAAACTTGTCCCTGAGATTTCTGATAGAAAGGGAAAAACAAATAATGGCCAAACAAAATTGCACTTAGATACTATTTTTAAGCAGGTTAAGGTTGTTACAGTATTTTTAGACTGTTTACTGGAGGTGAATTACTGGAGATTTTCACTCCTGTATAGAGCTATCTTCCCTTTTCATTGTAACATCACTTTTTTTCTCCACCTCTGGTCCTGTACAGAACTGTACTGTCAGTTCTCTCTTCATCCTTTTATGTCATCTTCTCTATGTCTTGCTATATATACATCCTGATTTGTCTCCTGTTCAGTAACCCACCTCTTTGCTTCCACCCTTCATTCCATTTATCTTTCTGATGGCTGACATCATAGAGTTTGACAAGACTGACATAAGCCAGAGTGGGATTCATCTTGATATTCTAAAAAAATTCCAAGTGAAAAATACATTCCCAGAATATTTTAATCACAATATTTTAATTAATGTGTTACTCTGAAAGCATAACATTTAAGGCTGTAAGGGTTCATATATTTAGTCTGAAATTACATTAACAATTAGTACCATAAACAGATAAGAAAATGGCACAGTATCTCAAAAATGAGTAATTGGTTCCCGTTACAAAAAACCCTTTCCTTCAGCAAAAATATACAGGACTGTATAACCTCCATTTCTCAGATGGGTTTGCTTCACTGTTGTGCTGTTACTTTTTATCCTCCTGCAATGGTAGTTCTGGTCTTATTTGAAATCCTGCAGCAAACCTGCATTCACCTGCATGCCAAGGTGGGAAATGTCCTATCATCATTTGTGCAACTGGCCTATTATCTTTTGATCTCAAACCAAAATTTTCTGATAGTTTAAATCAAAAGCTCTGGCAATATTCAGAATTCAGCAATACTTCTGGAGGGACAGATGGATGAGTGGAGCAATGTAGTAAGAGGAATAACTTTTTTGCCATTGCAAGGTATGCAGGACTAATCTATTTTGCTTATGGCTCTTGAGCTCGGATTTATGAATCCTTCAAAGGTGAGCTCTGGTGTATGTTTTCTTACCATGGAAGAACCAGGGAAAATGAAATCTCTGATGTCATTTTTGGTAATGTCAATATGGACTTTTGAAGCTACCAAAGAAATGTAGTTTGGAGGACAAAAACCATTGAACAGAAGAATTTCAGTCTGAAAAAAAATTCACTTAGATATAGAAAGTGTGTTTCTTTTAGCTTTTCTGCACCATTTAAATTTGTGACAATCAGTATTTATTATAGCCAACAAAAATATTAATACAAACAACCTAAATAATGTAACTCTTCTGTCAATAGACTAACAGATCGCTATATCCCTTCTTGTCCTCCTGATTCTCTCAGGATCAGATTTTTTATAAAGAAAAATTAGAAACTTAAAAAATCACTTGTTATGGCTTAATGGGTGCAGAATTATAAAACAGCTGTTCAAAAAGCTGATCTAGTGCCTACTTGAGACAGCAGTTTCAAAAAGAGCATTCACTTGAAAAGTAATAGAGCAATACCCCACATCACAGTTCAACAAAACACATACTGCCTGAAATTCAAATGCATCATTAATGTCTATCAAATCCCATTGGATCAATTGGTACTCAAGTTCACAGCCACCCATTTTGAGAAACAAAACTTTGTGCCTAAGTTCTGCAACAGTTTTTACAATGAAGATATTACATTTTCTATTTATCTTATGTAAACAAGATAGATATGCCTAAATGAGATAGATATTTTATGGTACTAATATTTCTGTAAGAAATATAATAATTAAATCAAAACAACTCTATTGTCAAATTGCCTTAAACACATTTGTCTATGAGAGAGAATGAGAAGAATGTAGACTTTGTTTATTTTGTATTAGAAGCAGTGGTTTCGTAATCCTTTTTATTAATGATTTCCAGATTTTATTGTACTTTTTATTAGCCAAGCACCTCATTTCTTACAAATCAACATGTTCTGATAACCACAAGAATCACATTGGCAATACTGAAGAAGTAAAAGCAAAAAAATATGTTTTTAAGTGTGGGTATTTTCTCTAGTTTCTGAGCAACTTTCATACAGGCACAACAGACATTACACTCAAAAAGAAAAATTACAGACAAGAAGTGATGCAGGATTTAAAAATATTTCCAGCTCCTACGCATTATCCCCCACAACTATAAATATAACTATCAAATTAAACTAATTTGATGACAATGGCTCCTCTTATCATTATTCTTCTCACAATCTCCTCACTTAGTACTCAGTTCTCAAAATCCTATCTTTAATCTGTTGGATTTGAGTGTTAAAGGAGATTTCAAACAATGAATAGCTGCTGTAATCTTCCAACAGAGTGGAGGGGGTTAAGTAGCACCACTTTAGTCATGCCTGAATTCTGTGATTTTTGAGCTTAAGTAAAACCTTTTAACATTATTTGACTGTACCAGGTTGATTTTTTTTTTCAGTTAAATTGCTAACCAACATGCTGAATCTCAAATTGCTCCCATTTTTACAGGAACCATGCCAGGGTATTACCGACAAAATGGCTAAATTGGTTCTGGAGGGAACCATAAGCTGTTTAAAATAAGATTACATTTATTTTTTAAAACATCTTGTTTGTATGTATGTATGCATGATTTAGAGTGTTGGTATTCTGTAATTTAACTGTATGATTTTATGCCTGCTGAACTTTAGGATGCTCATGAAAATTAGGTTCTTGTTTCTCTTGTTCCTGTGATGAATGAAATTTCAATCAGTATTGTCTTAGCTCCTTTTTGCCTGCGTTGTGTTTTCATGTTAACCATTTTCAATCAAGGCCTACTATCTTATTTTTTCCTGTTTAATTCTCCTATTTGCATGCATCTTTACACCCTTTCTTGCAATTCACTCTCTCTCCTAATCTCTGCATTATATTTCCAATTTCTCTCCCCATACCTGATATCTCTTAGATATCTCTTAGAACACCCTTAACCTTTATCCTTTTGTATCAGCATCTCCACAAACTGCAGCAATGCACATTCAAAAGATGCAAAGGAAGGCATAATTCCTAAGAAGCAGCAGGCAGGTATTTGTGAGAGGCCAGGAAGGACTGGAAAACAAGCTCTTCACTGTGGACCTGGTTCACCTCTGAAAAATACCTGCTGGTGAACATTTCTGTTTCACGTCACTGCGTGTTTGAGGGAAAGCCGAATCAGCCCCCTTTGTTGGCTCAGCATTAACGACAAGAGAGATCAGGTAACACCTCTTGTAGCACAAACACAATAGCAGCTGCCAGAATTACACTGCACCACATCTGTGTTTAACTTGGAAACTGCGTTTTTCTGCAGAAATTTTAGGCTATATAAGACATGAAACAGGAAACAGTGAAATCAGAGATGATAGCTAGTAATCTTGTCCTTCCTTCCTAGCATTACAATGTTGAAAATATTATGGTTATAGACAGAAAAACATGGTTTTAACAGCAAGGTAGCAAAAACCCCCTCTCTCTAAACATCTTTTTAACTTAGCTTTCTACTTCTGACAAGCAAATAGAGGGTATGCTCTATTTGATCTTTAAAATGAAAAGGAGGAAAAAATACCTTTCCCAAGCAATTGGAAAATTCCTTTAGTTGTGGCAATAGAATACCCAGTTATTTGACATACAAGCAGACTTTTCCCTTGATATAATTATGTATTTAAGATACATAATTAACCAGTTTGTAAACTGATGTCTCAGCTGAAGATCACACTTACTGAATTCATATCCTTGTTTTGATATACAGTTTAAATGGGAGCCCTGATATGTCTTCTACAAATTCAAAATACACACAACTCCTTCTCAAGTACTTTATTTGAAAATCAAGGTCTGTAAATTCAATGCCATGAGTAATTAAAGACTGTTTGAAAAACCCCTGCACTCATCTACAGGAGCTTATGTACATCAGCATACCTGCCGCACAGAATTAATTCTGCCAGACTAGAACAGAAAAACCCATAGTTATTGACAAGTAGAAAACCAGACAAACCTATAGTCATTGATAAGTGAGAAAACAAACAAACAAGCAAACAAATAAACACAACCAGCAGTAACCTGTGCAGAGAGTCCATCCACTAATTGTATCCATACTGTCAATGTGGTGGGTTGAACCTGGCTGGATGCCAGGCACCCACCCAAAGCCTTTCTATACCTCCCCTCCATTGGACAGAGGAGAGAAAATATAGCAAAAGGCTCATCAGTTGAGACAAGGACAGGGAGAGATCACCCAGTGATTACCATCACAGGCAAAACAGACTGAACTTGGGGATATTAATTGAATTCCTTACCAACAAAACAAGAGTGGACTAACGAGAACTAAAGTAAACCTTAAAAACAAATTCTTCCCACCCTTCTCTTCTTCCCAGCTCCACCTGCTCCACCTCAGCAGTGCAGGGAGACAGGGAATGGGTTTACAGTCGGTCCATCCCAGGTGCAAGAGTTCACAACTGCTGCAGTCTGGGCCACTCCTCCATCGGATGCAGTCCTGCCGGTACAGCCTGCTCCAGCCTGGGTTCCCCACAGGACCACAAATCCTACCAGGAGTCCTGCTCTGGAGTGGACTCCTCTCTCCAGGAGCAGGGCCCTTCTCTGGGTCACAGCCTCTTCTCAGGCATCCCCCTGCTCCAGCCTGAATCTCCTTGGACTCTAGGGAGATCTCTGCACTCCCTCTTGGCTCTGTGGAATGCAGGGGGACAGCAGCTCCCCCATGTGTGGGAAACTGAAATGTTAATGGTTAATGACTCCAACAATTAGCCATTTGCCAAAGCAGCAGGTGCTTTGCTCACGATGTGCAAGGTGACCACCGAGGTGCAGAGGAGATGCACAGCCACCACTGGAGACTACAAGCTGGGGTTTGAGACAGATAAGGAAAGAGGTCGAAAACAAGCAGATCCTGTGGACAAAACATATGTGGAGATAGTGGTGATCTTATCCTAACAAAAGGGTTTTTTCCTCTTACTCAAGATTTTTTTTTAAAATTACACTATTATTTAGAACTAATTAATATTGTTTTGAACTAAAGCAGTAAATAAAAAGTCCAGATCTTTATTTACCAAAACATCAGCAGTTTAGCTCTCTAAATCCCAGTTTTCTTCAGAAAGATATTTCAAAACAAAATCATGGTTTTCACAATCTATTCTGTCTAAGAACTTTCTTTCATGTTTCTTTCCATGCCCAGTCACCCTGGTTTTCATTTCTGTATTGAAATATATTGTATCATGTGCGTACTTCAAAGTACCCAGGCATCTCTTAAATGTATCAGGAAGCCCCACCTAATCCTCATCTATACAGATAAACATCACCAAATGCCAGAAATGAGATCAGTCAAAAAATCTGAAGAGCTAAGAACACAGATTAAAACAAAGTTGCATACAAAAGATGCCAACAAAAGATTTCTACACCTAGGTTGGTTATAATTAAGACTAATAAAGTTATAAAAACAAAAATGCTTCTCTTTAATCCTCTGTATCACTACCTGGCAGAATATAAACATGCTCAGTGCATCACTAAATCAACTTTCTCACTGCTGTTGTCATAGGGGTGTTTCAGCTTATTTCAGATCATCTTGCCATCCACATAACCCGCAAACAAAGACAGCATTGTCCAGGATGACTAAAAATCACGACCTTTATACCTCATCTGTCTGCAAAATAGACAGCTTGAAGCATTAAAAAAACCAAAATCTAAATCTGAGTAGTCACTTGGGAGGTATCATACACTGCAGTGCCAGTAGAGTCTTTGATCTCTGGTGGCTGAGAAGCCAATAACTCTTTCTGGTGGTGATTCTCCACCACTCCAGGAGGTTTGTACAGAGGGGGCAGCAGATGTAAACCTAGAAAGTGACTGAGAAAATAAATCAGGAGAATGGTCCTCTCAGCTTACCCAGCATGGCCAGCAAGTCATGTTTGCAGCGTCTCTATCAAATTGCCAGTCATTTATTTGAGCAGAAACAAAAACTCATTTGTTTACTTTTCACTCACTGACCATTCTTTAATGCTTATTTTTTTATTCCAGGTTATATATGGGTTCTCTTAGAATATTTCTTTTTGCTGTTGTGTGAAAAATCCACTATTTTACACACTTACTGATGACTTCCTTTAATGTAGCTCAGTAAATGGGAGGCTCAATGATCTCAGAGATCTTTTCCAACCTAAATGATTCTATGATTTCCAGTTTTCTTTGTGCAAATATCTTATTTTTCATTGTTGAGTATTAAGGTATGAGGAATAGATTTGTTCAAAGAGACCAGAAAATCTATATCCTTTGACAGTGTAACAAATCCCTTATTCTCAAATTACTCAGCAGTCCTATCTTTTTCTAATAACTCCACCTGGTGCCCCATAACATGCCGAATAGATGTGTGGAGCATCTTCATTTTTAACAAGATTCCTTTGTTCTGTTTTAGTGTACCCAATAACAAATAGCACACTTGGTGTGCTCCTAAACTTTGCAGTGAACTTCAAAGTGAAATATGCTCAGGCATACCTTATCTAGCACTGAATACTGTAGGTCTGATCAGCATTTGTAGCAGAACTTTGTTGGCAACTGATCCCGTGACCTTTCAGGGGTCTAAGAAATACTGTGAAATATCACTGGTGTGATAACTCCATGCATAACATATCAATAGAAAGTGAGAAAATCATCAATGCTTGTGTGAACCAAACTGAGTTTTTCACAGCTCAAACAATCCATAAAGCTTTCTCTTTGATGTTTTAAGAACTTTTCACCTCTTTAGTAAAATAAAGGCTCAAAATGGAAGAAATTGAATTCCCTATCTTTCTATCTTCATATTTTTACACCTATGTGCTCTGCCAAAGCATTTTTGCACTAAGCGATACAGTGCTGAACTCTCTCACACTTTCTGCCCACCTCATACCTCTGCCTACACTTCCATCTTGTTTTCTGTTCACAGTCAACATAGTAGATCAAAAAATAAATCCTTTTATCTGGAATTGTTTGAAAAAATGCCATCATCCCATTGGACACCACTGTGGTACTTTTTTTTCTGTGAATGTCTGCGTGTGTGTGCTATATATGCTTATAGAAGCCTCGTACACACAGGTGCATATAGCACATGCCTCATGCATACTCCCACCTGATCTGAAATCAGCAGCACTTAGTAATAGTTTGGTGAGTTAAAAAATATATTAGTATTGATGTTCTTCTGATCTATGAAGCCAACCACCATTTCTGCTTGGCTCAATTGTTTTTCTCTTTCCCACAGCCCATCAAACTAAATCAAGAACAGCTAGAGAGAAAGCAGATGAAAACGGGGTGGACAAACCCTGCTACTTGAAGGCCAGCAGACCCTTCAGTCTCTCACTCACAAGTGTCTGTTCAAAAGCTCACAAGGTTCTTTATCAGTTTCTGTATAGCTTTTTCTAACAGGACATCTGATAATTTGCTTCTCTGCCAAAACAGTGTGAGATGTGTGGTTCTTCTCAATCTGTTTTCAAGTGATTTAAGTCAGTCTGTGAGAATCCCCATCCTCATCCAAAAGTGATCTTACTTTCTCAGCACTCTAGGACTGAACTGGGGATGGGGTCAGGGGGAAAGAGAGAACACAAGTGATATCTTTTCTCCTGCCACACACTGGGAACCAAATGGAGGGGAAAATCAGAAGAGGCAAAGGTTACCATAGTCCTACCCTCAAACAGTAACTGGGAATGAGTCAATACAGAGAGACTTAGTCCTGCCCTTCCTTCTTCACAGGACATCTCTATTGATCTTTAAAAAACAAAGTGATCTTTAACTATCAGATCCTGTTTCCAGCTTTGACATCTCTAATCTCTTTCTCTCTTTCCTAATATGTTTGTGTATGCTGTTGAGATTTAACTAAATCTTTGAGCTACTTGAGATAGGACAGCCTGTCCTGTGGCCTGCTGGTCACTGCCTTGCAGAAAATTATAAATGGTAATGATGTTCACATACATGCTCACAAAGACCAGGATCTTTGGGTCTTTGGGCAGCACTAATGAACCAAACTTCAGGTCAACTTCAGCAACATTAATTGGTCGTTACTATCTTCACAATGAACAGCAGAAGTTAATGGCAAGAGATAGGAACATTTACCTAAAAACAAAAGTGAAACAATAAAAGGAATGGTTGCAAAACAACAGCAAGCTATACAATCAGACCAAATCTTAACTTAAATTCATAGAGTATCCTCATTTGGAAGGGATCTTCAAGGATCATCAAGGCCACCTCTTGACTCTACGCAGAACAACCCCAAGAACCACATTATGTGCCAGGGAGAACTTACCAAAAGGTTTCTTGGGCTCAGCAGGCTTGGTACTATGGCCATTTCTCAGGGGAGCCTGATTCAGTGCCCAGCCACACTCTGGGTGAAGAATTTCTTCCTAAACCTAATTATCCAACCTAAACCTAATTATCCAACCTAAACCTCCCCTGACACAACTCCAAGCCATTCCCTCAGGTCCTGTCACCACAGAAAGAGATCAGTTCCTGCTCCTTTTTTTCCCCTCATGAGGAAATTCTAGACTGCAATGAGTTGTCCCCTTAGTCTCCTCTTCTCCAGGCTGAACAAGTCAAGTGACCTCTGTGGGCCATGTGGCTTCCTTTCAACGTCTTGTTCACACTCCTCTGGTCATGCTCTAACAGCCTGATATCCGTTTTACACTGTGGCACACAGAACTGCCCCCAGCACTGGAGGTGAGGCTGCCCCAGCTCAGAGCAGAGCAGGACAATCCCCTCTCTTGCCCAGCTGGCCATGCTGTGCCTGATGCCCCCCAGGACAGGGTTGGCCCTCCTGGCTGCCAGGGCACTGCTGGCTCGTGTTCAACTTGTCATGGACCAGGACCCCCAGGTCCCTTTCCATGGTGCTTCACTCCAGCGCCTCATTCCCCAGTCTGTATCTACATCCAGGATTTGCCCTGTCCCAGGTGCAGAATCTGGCCCACATCCTTGTAAAACGTCATATGGTTGGTGATTGCCAAGGCTTCTATTATGAAAAGATGTATATGCAGGGCCTCTCTGCCTGGGAACTTGTCCTGGGATTTTTTTCACTCGCATTTTCCTCCATTTATTTGAACAGTAATCCTCTATTTAGCATCAAACATAGAATTGTGAGCATATGAACTTATCTTAGTCTATTTCAGTATCTGACAGACAAGTTCTATTATAACAAAAGCTGTTCAGTGCTTTGCAGTCTCAAAAAAACCCACAAAAGCCCCTTACACATCTGAGCTGCAAAGGACAACCCATCTGCCTGGTTGTATGAACACTAATTGCTATCTGACACTCTTTCCTTATTGCCTTGTGGGGTGGCTCTGAGCTCTTCCTCAGCTCCTGACAGAACTCATTTATAAAAATGCACTGCTGGTATGGATGTTTTTATTGTCTTGTTTTGCAAGGCGATTTGTTTCTGTATAAGTGGTTTTTTTGGATGTTTCTTCCCTGCCTATTTCCAGTCCTCCAGGCTTTATAAGAATCTAGGGAACTGGGACTTGTCCTGGTCAGTATTTAGTCATCCTGCTCTCAAAGTCTCAAAGCCACTGTGTAAAAACATAACAGAGAAATAATTTCCTGGAATCTAAGGCACAGGAGAGGTCAAGAGCTACAGCCACTGGAAGATTCAAGGGTTGTGCCCCGGGGAGCTGTCTGAGAGGTCCTGGTTCTCACCTAGAGCATCATAGACTGCAGAGCCAACTCTCCAAATGTATCATCTTCTGGACTTCTGTGGCACTGCAGTCCCCTTTCAATACCAGCAGGACTCAGAGCATTTACAATGAACCCTTGTGTCCTGTGGCACATAGCAGTTATGATGTACCTCTTTATTGCATTCTGAGTGAAGTTTCCCTATAAAGAAATATTGATTGAAGAAAAAAAGCTCATAAGGATCAATGGTTTATGTTCCAGCTGTGTTTTATGTTACAATAACAGCTCTTTGGAGAATTGGTGCTGAGTGAGTGCAAAGTAATACCAGTAATTCCTCTCCTGTTGGATCATCCTGTACCAAAATCTTCACCATTCTCACCATTGGCTCATGGACAGAAAATAGCTAACGTGCTCTCAGAGGACAGTGGAAAAAAAAACAGAGGGGGAAGGCAGGGGGTGGAATATGAATAAGAAATCTGCACCAAAGAACAAATGCTCCAGGAGAAGTGCCAGTGTGTGCTGAGAGAGGAAGTGCCAGTCTGTGCCCAGCCATTCAAATCCAAAGTTCAGTAGCTAGTAGTTAAAATGCTAATTCATCATTGCATGGCAGAAGCTGCAGAATGATACATGCCTGGATAGTGGTGGGAACCCAAAACTGCATTGCTCTCAGCTTGACATGCTTTCAAACAGACAGAGCATCCCTGATATGCCTCTGTCAGTGCTTTTACAATAGTAGAAACCTCCTCAATTTTAAGTACATGAGTACAGACCTAGTAATGAGTTGTTTGCAAAGGGATTTAATTTGTATGTCTCCATTATTAAATATTATCCATGTAGAATGCACATGATCTTTCCTGCCCAGGGAACAATAGTATTTCTTTCCCTTCAGCAAGAAACAGTTTTCTTTCAAAATCTTAGTCTTCTTTCTCAAGCTCCTCTTCCAGTCTCCAGGCCCTGCTTACTTCCCCCTAGACACTTGTTTTCTCCTGAGGTGACCTTCTCCATGTCACTTTCTCTTCAGACCAGTTTCCCCTGCCCCAAAGAGTGCTTATTATCCTCACGCAGTTGCTGTCTATGACCTGCTGCAAACAGCCCCGGTGTGAGCCCTCTCCACCTTCTTCACCTACCTTGCAGCACAGCCACGCTCCACCCACCACTGCATTCACCAGCTTGCTGCATTTCTGATGCAGGGCTGAAGAAGAGCATGGAGCACAAGACTTATGAAGAGCAGCTGAGGGAGCTGGGGGTGTTTAGCCTGGAAAACAGGAGGCTCAGGGGAGCCCTTATCGCTTTCTACAACTTCCTGAAAAGAGATTGTAGCCAGGTGTCAGATCTCTACCTCCAAATGACAGGTGATAGGACAAAAGGAAATGGTCTCAAGCTATGCCAGGGGAGGTTTTTTTTTTTTGATATTAGGAAAAAATTATTTTGTTGTCAAGCTTTGGCTGCCCAGGTAAGTGGTGGAGTCACCACCCTTGGAGGTATTTAAAAGATGTGTAGATGTGGCCCTTAGGGACATGGTTTAGTGGTGGATTTGAGTGCTGAGTTAATGGTTGGACTTGATGATCTTTTCCAACCAAAATGATTCTATGATCCTATGATCACACCAAGCCACTTCATTATTATTTGTTATGCACATGCAGCTTTGCCATGTCATTTGGGCCAGGAGACACCAGAAATTGGTCACAGAAGGACTAAAGGAAACCTCAGTACGCCTGGTGAACTAAAATCAACCCCCTAAAGGATCTTGAAGTCTTAAAGGAGTGGCCCTTCAGATCAGGGGTGATGGAAGGATTTTGCTCTGCTGTATCAATTCTGCAGGGATGATTATAACTCTGACACTGAATGCATTCTCAAAACCCACAATTTAAACATATTTTTAAAATGTGTCAAGGATTTATAGACTACTGCTTGAAAGAACTTCTAAACTGGGAAAAGGCAGGACTATTTTTAATGTAAAGGCATTGCTACCTAGCAAGAAAACACTTTTGTATTCATATAAAGTATTTATTAGGTGTGAGGTTTTATAAATTGTTTAGTCCTGCAGCCTTTAAAAAAAAAAAAGGACCAAAAAAACTCAGGCTACTTTGAATGCATTACCAAGTATCCTGTGGAATATTTCACATAAAAGGAAACAGAAGATGTATAAATGTAAACAGGCTAATTGTATGCAGATATAAATTATGCATGTTGGTCTTATGAAAAAGCATCCCTGATTTGCAGGGGTCTTACTCAGCAGCTTTGTGTCTTGTCTAAGGGGATATTTAGTATGGCTGTGATGTGCAGAATTTAAAATAAAACTGAATTCGGCAGAAGAAAAATACAGTCCAACTGTGATAAGACTACACTGTTGGGAGTAGGAAGTGTTTATTTTATATTTTATTTTATTTCAGTTAATTTAATTTCACTTCATTTTATTTTATTTTATTGTATTTATTCTGCTTATTTTGTTCTGTTGGCTGTTCTGCTCATTAGCCACGTTAACGTGTGTATGCCTGCCCACAGATACAGAGCCAAGTAAAAGATTGTGTTAAGACTTAACGTTTGCAAAGGGATTACGGTTATTTTGATGTTTCTTAACAGGGATATGTAAAATATTCTCAAAGTCACAAACCTTTTCATGGTTGAAGCACTTCTGATTAGTCCCAGACACGAGCAGCCTGGGCTGCTGAGGTGAGGAGCAGCTGCAGTTCCCACCAGCCGCCCTGGGGACAACGTGGAGCCAGCACCTGTGAGGAGCCCAGCTAATCGGGACAAATTCTAGAAATGGTTGGAACAGGTCCCTGCCCAGACAAAACTATGCCACTGGCTGTCTTTTCCCCCCAGTCCTGCAGAATCTCTCTCCTACAAATAACAGCAGCTGCATATTTGAACTCAGGTTGCAATATTCATGCTGAGGGATCCTTCAAAGTGGGAGTAGGATTATGTATCCCTTGGATACCCCCTGTGGGTATGACTCATGTCCATGTTTCCTGTCTCTCTGGCATGGATTAGTGAAATGATGCTGAAAGTGGAGGCACAGGCAAGAAGGTTAATCAGAACAAGTCTGTGGAAACACAAAGTAACACAGCTGAGGTGGAACCAAAACCAAGGAGCCCACTGCAGTCAAATTGAAGTGACTGGTTATCTTCATCCCAAAATTCTGGAGGAACTGACACATGGCGTTCAAAAGGCCAGGAGCTATGGTTTTTAATGAATCCATCAAACTAGGGTAATACAGAATGATTAGGAAACAGTAAGTGAGGAGGGGAAAAACATACTGATACAGGCAATGACAGTCCCATCCATTTCTTGGTCCTGCTTGGGATATGTCTATTAAAAAACAGACAGAAGGGTACTTCAGTGTTAAGTGGCAGTAGAAAAACATCACGACAAAGTTTAAACACAGACAAAGAAATTTTTTCAATTGGAAAACATGTCACAAAACAAAGTGCAGTCTTCATTACCACTTCTGGCAAAATAGATGCACAGTGAATGGTTCAGTAATAAAACCCCAACAGCTTTTGACAGTGTGTGGTGGTACACAGCTCCATTAAGAGCTACTGTACCTGGATATTCCAACCATGTAGACACAGTGTTGCTGTTTCAGAAAACTGGAGGAAAAAACAAAAAAAGATAAGAGCTATTTCTGACTCGTCTATTGCTTCTTCTGCTACATTGTGTGATGGGGCAAGAGGCACAGCTTGCATATTCGCCTGCCATGATAAATTACATCAATTTCAGTCCCTCAAGACTGAGCTACTGGTGCAGAGAGCCACTAAACTCTACCAGTTGCTTTATGCTACAGACATCAGACATTTAAAAGCACACTATGCAAGTGAAACATAACCCTGTATCCTGGGACACAAATGTGACAGGTTGGACACAAATGTGAGAAGGAAGGTGGGATATTTCCTTTGCTCAGTGTCCTCATCATGCTGCATCCTTTGCTGAGAATCTGTACTCTATCAGAATAAGCCTTGAGAGGGCCATTGGCAGGTCTAACCCTGTCAGCTTTTCTGTCTCCAGCAATGGCCAGTACCAGAGGCTCTAAAAGAGACCCAAAAAAAGCCTACAGCCAGCAGCTATTCAATAACAGGGCCTTAGGGGAAGTTTCTTCCCAAACCTCATTAAGTGTTGGCTTCATTCTTAAATTCCTTTTGAACTTCTCAGATTCTATTCTGGCCACTTCATCTGGTGTCTGCACTGTGGACTGGGCTTTCCAGCAAGGATTTTCCTTGGCTGGTGCCAGCAACTTCTGAGCCCACACTCACAGCTGGCTCCAGAAGTGAGCAGAGGCTGTGCACCTCTCTTGATCCAAGTGCCTGGTGGGGACAGTTATCACATCGCAGATCGTGGCAGCTCTACTTAAATGCAAGTGAAAGAGGACCTCCCTTACCTGGTTCCCACTGAATGCCATCAGCATTTTTCTCTTTTTCTTTGGGATGAGATTTCTTCTTGGGGTTTGGGGAGCAGGGAGGGGGAGCACTTTAAAGACCTTCTCAGACTATACCTAAAGCAGTCTGTTGTGCAGCGAAAGAGAAGGAGTGCATGTCACCAAGTTCCAGTTGACAATGCAGCTCACAGCAGGGTGCACCTGGGCATTCAGAAGGCAGAAACAGCACTCACGTATGGGGAGAACCATAAATTGTTGGTGAATTAACGCCCTAAGGGTTGTTTTAATATTACAGTAATCATCTTGTCAGGCAAAGTCCCACATTCTGCTAAGATTAATCTGACAGTCATCAGGAAAGGCACAATAGAAGATTATTTAATTTGGATCACACAGGACTGGAAAACTGGCAGGAGAACAGAAATGACCCAAATTGGAAACAATCTGCAGAGGGTGTGCCAGACAAGAAAAGCAAGCAAAGAGCAAGAAAGTGTGTATCTTTTTATTGGACACAGATACATTAATTGCAATGTATACAAACATAATGTTAAGGTAAATGCTTGCACACAAACATACAGGACTTCAGAAATTTCAAGAGCATTCAGTACTGGTCTCAACTTGAGAGCAAAGTGAACAAGTGTTCATTTTGGCATCAACTCCTTGGGATTCTGCCTTAGACTTAAATGAGAGTAGTGTGAGACTACTGACAAGAGCTTTTGAAACATCTCTCCAGTATCGCTTCTGCTCATTTTTTAAATTCATTCCTCATATTATTGAAAAGAGAAGCAGCCTCAAATATTTCATTTATATCCTGGAGTAAACACTGGCCTTTAGGTGAAGTACTTTCAGGCCAGAAGTGCTCTCTCTATAGATCATATATTTTAATTATTGAACAGTTTAGTGGTTCAAGAAAGACATCTCTTTTTAAAGTCCTTTCTAAAAGTGACTTCATCAATGGACAAGGGAAGGACTACAGATGCCATTTATCTGGCCTTCACTAAAGCCTCGGACACAATCCTCTCCCCCAATATCTTTCTCTCTAAATTGGAGGGAGAGAGATTTGATGGGTGGACTGTATGATGGATAAGAAACAGGTTGGATGATCACACACAGTGGATAGTGGTTGATGCCTCAGATTCAGTGACAAGTGGTATCCCTCAGAGGTCCGTATTGAGACCAGTATTATTTAATATCTTCATTAATGATGGAGATGAAGGGATCAAGTGCACCCTCAGTAAATTTGCAGATTATGACAAATTCAGAGTGTGGCTGACACAGCTGAACGACAGGATGCCTTGTAGAGGGACTTGAACAAGCTGGAGAAATGGGAATCTCATGAGGTTTAACAAAATCAAGCACAAGATGCTGCACCTGCTTAGGGCAACCCCTGGCATCAAAACAGGCTGGGTATGGTGCTGGTGGATGAGAGGCTGGACATGAGCCAGACACATGCATTTGTATCCCTGAAATCCAGCTGTGTCCTGTGTTGCACCAAAAGAAGTGCAGGCAACATGTCTCTTCTTTTTCAGTCTTGTGAGACCCCATCTAAATTACTGCATCCAACTCTGGAATCCCCAGCATAAGAGGGGCATGGACCTGCTTGATGGAATGCAGAGGAGGGACACCAAGATGCTTAGAGGGATGGGACAATTCTCCTGTGATGGAAGGCTGAGAGAATTGGGGCCTGGAGAAGGGAAGTCTTCAGGCTGACCTAACTGTGGCCTTTTGGTACCTGAAGGAAGCCTACTAGATAGACAGAAACATTTTACAAGGGCATGTAGTGACAGAACAAGGGGATCCATCTTCAAACTGAGTAGGTTTAGATGAGATATTAGGAAGGAATAGTTTACTGGGAGGGTGGTAAAGCACTAGGGCAGGTTGCCCAGAAAAACTGTGGGGGCCCCAACACTGAAAGTCTTCAAGACCAGGCTGGATGGGACTCCGAACAACCTGGGCTAGTGGAAGGTGTCTCTGCCCATGTCACACAAATTGTAACTAGATGATCTTTACAGTCCCTTCCAAACCAAGCCATTCTGTGATTCTGTGATATGATTCGATGATTCTTTTGGCAACTTCACTTATAAATGCTCTCTCCAGCTTTCCTAACCATTGCAGAGTTTTTCCATACTGCTGTAGTCTTCCTATATGTCCAAGTGATGCTAAATCTCATAACAGCTGCCTATACATTATTGGATTTCAACCCAGGGAAAATAAAAAATAAAAACACATTCCCCTGGATCACTGCCATTTTTTCCTGAGTTACTTAGCTTATTAAACTTGTCAAACAGCAAATACAAAGCAAATGACGGTTTATCTTCCTGATTATTCAGCCACTGCACACTTGGTAAGCGCATGACTGGAACCTTTATCACTGTTCACGAGATGTCTCTGTTTTCCTTTCTTCCTTTGCCATTACCAGGCAACACAATGTCCCCCCCACTGTGTTCCCCACCTCCCAAAAAAAGGTAGACTTCTTTAGAGAGGAAAACTTTTAAATAAAATGTAAAATATTAATTGTTCTATGGTCGAATGGGTATATATTAAAATAAATTCATATAAAATTTGAATAATTCAAATTCCTTAAGAGTTATCTGCTGTATTTGTAAGCTAGCAAACAGTGAAGATAATTTAGAGCTTTGAAAACATGAATATAATCAGTGTGAATCAAATTCACATTACCAAATTGAAAATGTTTCATATGTACATTATGTCAGTCCATGAATCAGATTTCTGTAAACTAAAATCTTGGAATACACAACCACATTAAAAATATTCAACCACAACCACACCAGTATATGATTATGTTACATATCAAACAGCCATATAGTGCAGCAAAGTGTCATACTGAAAGACCTTTGCTGCTTTCAGGACATCTACAGAGCCAGGTTTATACAGCACATTACTGCCAGTTCATCTATACCCATCTGAGTAAATCAGTTGGCAGAGAGGGGCAGATTACCACTAATGGCTCTATTATGGAAAGAAGCTGCAACCATTAGCTATTTTACATATGGACAAAAGAGAATTTAATTGATGGCCCATCGCCCAGCAGGCAGAGAGAAATTATGATTTTCACCTTAATGCCAGGCATTAAAAATTCACAGGGCTGTGGAAGAAAGAGATGTTCATCCAGTCTCACTCTGCTTATGGGTCATTTTAAGTATAACTTGAGAAAAGCAGCACAAGGGGAGCTGTTCTGCTTTGAGGAAGCTTGAGTCATCTCAGAAAAAAATTCACACATTGTAGTATTCCAATGTGATGGTGTTAAAAAGCCAAAACCAGGGCACTCTTATTTTTCTTAGCTACAATTTTAGCATTACTAAATAGTATTCAAGCATTCAGCAAAAAACATTTTGTGGGTGTTTATATTAGCAAACAAAGGAAAGAAGGAGGATTTTTGGAGACATAGTACATCATAGTAATAATACAATTTATTTTCACATACTTAAATACAAATGTATATTCATGTATTTATACATAATATTTACTTAATTTAGCAGATATGATAGGCTTGTCTGTATTTTTATGTCTTCAGATTTTCATTTACCCAAATGCAAAAAGCAATTGCACAGTAGTGCAGTATCTACTATTTTAATGATTCTGGTAGGTCCAACCTTACCTTCCATGTTCAACTCAGAAGTTTTTTCTTATGGCTCTTCTCCTGGAAGGCCCCTACAGACTTTGCTGTCTTCAGGATGTCTGCGTTTCTCACTTCATCTCCTATGAACCGGTGACACAGGAAGCTGCAGGAGACTCCAAACAGGAGAAGCATCAACCCTGGGGCACGTCACAGATTTTGATGCTGAGGCACCTCTCCCACTTCCTGCCTTCCTGTAAAGGTAAAGGCTGCTGGGTCTGCAGTAATTTCCAAGATGCTCTAAGCTCCTCCCTCTAATGCAAAGTCACAGCAGGTTATTAGTAAACTTTGAGATGGCTATGTTTGTGACTAAACAGCACAATGGTGCGGTAAACTATATGCTCTGCAGGGCAGAGACTACCCCAATGGAAAACAGAGCTGCTGAGTTGGAGAAAGGGTCAAATATACAAGTCATGTGGCCAGTGGCAAAATTTTTCTACATCCCCAATTGATGTAACAGAATAAAGTTAATCTATCATGTCTGTAATTTGTATTTTATATGAGCAGTGTGGGAATTGTAAGAATATATGAGCCTTGTCTCTTTTATGCTTTGTTAGCTAGAGTCAGGCTGAAAATTTCTAGCCAGGTTGGTCTGCATACAAAACCTGACTTGTCAAGCTAGAACAAAGAGCAGACAGCTTTTTGAATTGGAGACACTAGAATAAAAATAAAATCACACTACTTACTGTTGCAAAATTGGGCAAGGTAAATAGAGAAGAGAAAGTGTCCGTATGCAATGCTAGACACAATACTGGATGAATTTTTTACAGCATGCACAGAAAAAAAATAAGGTTGGTAAGCCATTCACAGAGATTTTAGAAGGAATAGCCCATGGCCATTGCAGAAAAGTGAGGGGAAATGGTGAGGGGGAAAAAAGGGCCAATAAGGGACTATTCCAATTTGTTTCTCTGTTCCAATATTTTGTCAGTGGTCTGGAAGCAGAAGTTCCCTTCCTCAGTCTGAACTTCATTGCTTTAATCCACAGCACTTGAAGATGGAAAACTGTCAACAGAAGCTGTCAGACAACTTTGTTCCCAGCTCTTCCAAGAATCCAGAACCTTCTCTAGAACTGCATAGGCTGTAATGGTAATCTAGAATGGGTCTGTGGCAAAAGCAGTGCTTAAGTCCTCACTGGGCAGCTTGAGAGATTTCAGTGCCCTCTACACTCCACTGCTAGCAGCTGTTAGCAAACAGATCCTCTGGGGATCTGTCTTATAGGATGGTTGTGTGAGGTCTCTTGCTGTGAGCCTCCAGTGGCAGAAACCAGAACTTTCTCACTTCCTTTAGTCACTTTGGTCCTTTTTAAGTAAGGCGAAAGATTTCACCTCAGAAATAAGACAAACTGAACCTATCCCTTTGAGGTAGGCAGCTATTGCTAACCCAAACCAGGTACAGTAGAGACTGAGACGGTGGGTGAGGGAATCATTGCCTCTGTCAGAGCTGGTCTCTCTACCAAAATTCATGTGTACATTCCCACACAACGGCAATAATTGAGTAGATATTTGCATAACAGGAACTAACACCTATCAGTCATTTAGACTTTCTGATTAGGAGAGATGCATCCACAGTACATCCCCCAAAAATTAGAGACTGAAGTGTGGAGTTTGTTCTTTTCTAAAGAATCAAGGCACATATGAGAAGTGAAACTATGTATTCATTTTAAAAACACTGGCGTCTCTAGAGATTTTTGACATGTCAGCATCGGAAACAGGAAGGCTGGAGAGAACAGCCAGCAGTAACAAGGAGCAATAACCATGTGGCCTTCTTCTTCCACTCTTCCTTTCTTCCCCTAAATGAGACATCTGATCAAAGGCTCTTGCAGAATTGCTAATGAAGAGTTATTTTTTTATTTCCATTGAATCCAGCACCCAGGGGAGGAATAAATGGGTAAGAAGGGTAAATCTTCACTGGGAAGATGATGTAAGAGTAGGAGACTGCTGTGAGAGCAGTGCTGGGAAAGCACCTGCCACAACTCAATATACCCTGATTATTTTCAACTGTTTAGGTTGTGAATTTCAAGACAGATCTTTTGCATGTTTTATCAAGGCAGAGTTCCTTTAGCAGCAAGCAAAGGTTGCTAGGACCCATCCCTAAAATTACTGTAAAGAAAAGGAAACTGAAAAATCTTTCAAGCTTCCCCTGGTCAAAGGGAGAATAGTCTACAAAAAAAATAAAATAAAATATTATATTCCTACTGTAAATAAGACAGATGCAGTTTCACTTGTATGATTTTACTTCTCTGTCTTTGGCCTTGGATGCTGTCATCAAGAAGAGTATTCTGTATTCTTAATAAAAAACTCAAGGGCAATGATTTCCTTTATTACAGTCAAGGTTGTGGTGCTCAGAATGGATAAAAATTACTCCTAATTTTCTATATGATTAAGTGATGGCTCACAAGAAGCTGCCCTGAAGTGGATAAAATTATATAGGTACACAAATAAGATGTACTAAGATCAGAATATCTACAGTCACAAAGAAAAAGGAACCTTTTTAGAGTATGTAAAATTACTAGAGAATTCTGTGTTCATGTTCATTTGTCTTTTTAATAAAAAAGAGCAGAGAAGTGGAATTAACTATTTTTGGCTTGATATCAAGGTTATGCAGGTTAAACTGAAAAATGTTAATGCATTCCTATAGGCGGTTAATGGACAGCTTGTGCAACCATTTCTTGACATGAAATCATATTGTATCTCTCTTGAACTTGACTTTTAATGATATCAACTGATTACATTCCTCTATGTAAAACAGCTCAGTTACTTATTCCTCTGATTTAGCTGTTTATTTCCTTATACAAAAGGTACATTCTTATGATATTTTGTTCAAAATCAAATGAATGTTTCACCCTGACTTTTAAGTATTACAAGAGCTGCAAAGAAAAGTACTTAAAAAGATATCAGCATGAAGTCTGTTTAAGCAAATATTGGTTTTAGATTAAAATTTCATAAGTGTGTCCAGCACTGGTTTATACAACATTGCATAATATGGTTTCAAACTGTCTATTACAGGTTTCTTTAAACTATATAGACATAGCTAATGATTAAAGGCTTTTTGTTCAAGTCCCCTGTTGGTTTAGAAAACTGTGAGAAAAGAAGTATTCTCAAGAAATGTTACATGATTAGTCTGAGAATGCAATGCAATTCCTGAAGCAAAATTCATATTGAGTTTTTGTAGGATGCAGCTCATGCAAAAATGGTCTTCTACCACTTGTGTGAGCTGTATTAAAGCTCCATGCTCAACTAAGTGAAACAATATCTAACCAGAGAGTTGAGATGAAACTTTCATGGCCACTGGCTCATTTCACGTGTTGCCCACTGCAGAGCAGCTTTCCTGTCCTCTGGAAAGCCACAATGTGCTGGAGACACCAAATCAGAGGGAGTTGCCTCAAAGTGGACCAATAAGGCACAATTTTGCTTTGTCATTAATACAAAAAACTCGTCTCTGATTAATTTCTTGGATCTTCTTCACTGAAGAAAATCATACCAGTTCTATGGTTTTGTCCCATAAATGAATACAACCTCGGGGCTTCTGCAAAACTCCCAAACATCCCAACTCTCAGTGAGCTCTGTGCAAGAAAACCTTTGTGCTTAAAGGGAGCACAGATCCTTAAATAATGATCACCTTTACAACTCCAGTGACTTGCCAAAAGGCACAAGAGAGAATGGAAAATTCAAGCTGGCACCATTATTTTTAAGTGTTCCTGTTTAAGTACACCATCTGCACAAGAATATGTTGCTTCTGAAGCCACAGGTTTTCCCATCACTTCAGGCCTCCTTTCTAAGGCCTGACACAGGGAACTCCTGAGAGGGCATGTTTGTCCCCTACATCTGACAGCTGACATCACCAGATCTCAAATCCCTTCTAGCAGGCCCCCAAGTTTGCCTGGATCTCAGAAAGTAAAAGCCTTTGTCTACAACATTGCCTTATGTTAACTCAAGGGAAATTTAAAAGCATGACAATTTGTCAGGTATATTGAATTAATTTGTTAAAAATAAACAAGGCTAAAAATGGAAAAGAGTGCTACTTCCAGCAAGGCAAGAGGAAGTTCCTGATTGCAGGCTGAGAAAGACAGCTCACCAAAAAAAGTGTGCAATCCTACGCACCCTTAGCATCATTCCCTCGGTCACACTGTCTCCTAGGACTTGCTGTGTAGTATTTCTTGCCTCAATACCCCCAGAGTTGGGAGGTTTGGGTCTTTTGAATGTAGAAGAAGGTTTTAATTTTCATAGTTTCTTTGAAAATCTGTGCATTTCTCTAATCTGCATTTCTCTAATGATCAATGTGCTTCACTGTGGTGTACCTTGAAGCAGATGCTTCACAACTGTGTGAATGTGAAATCCTTAAAGCCTCTCTAATATCGCTCCCTTTCATACAAAGAGGAGGTCTTGGAAGAGCCAATTTCCCTATTCAGATCTACTTTTTATCTTGAAAATCAAAAAAGCTGTGGTTTTCAGCTCACACTGTATTTTTTTCTCAGTAAAGCTGTTGGTTTGTTTTTGTTTTTGTTTGGTTTTAGTTTTTTTTGCCTCAGTGTGAAGAAGATCCATCAGAGTTTAATTTTACTTTCTGTAAATCACACACATGTTAAAACTCATTGTTAGTTTGAGGTTTAGTCACACCTAACTAGACTGAATGCCACAACTCCTAATATTTTCCTGCCTGCTTGTTTTTAAAGTGAAAAGAAACGTGAAAAGCTGTTATGTTCTTTAAACATAGGTTATACAAAAATCGAGACTGAGCTATTTTAGCAAAATAGGCATTTGTCCTACATCTTTAAGATAAAAGCATCCTGAACAAATTGAGAAGTAAGAGATAAAGGGGTCTTTATATCCTCTCACAATATCTAAAGAAACCCTGACAATGTAGGCAGATTGTTTCCAACTCAAATGCTGATCAAAAAGAAAATACAGAACATATGCTTACAGGAATGAGGGATCAGTATTGACAGTGTTAGTAGGAAGCATATTAGCTACATAAAAAAAACCCCCTTGGGTTTTGGAACTTCACCACACCGTTCTAATGCTACAGTTATCAGGATTTATTGTCATTATAATTACATGTGATCCAAAGCAAGAAAAAAAGTGAAATAATTCAGCTTAACAAAGGCTTCCCATCTGTAAGACAAAAGACCAAGTTTGGAAAATGAACTCTGTCCTGCACTAATCTGTTTAAAGGTTCTGGCTACTGTTTAAAATATCATAGTACAAAATAATCTAGTACATCCTTCCACTCCATTCTTAAACCTGAGCAAAAGTAAAACATTAGCCCATATATTTATATAGAAAAGTCAGTTCTGTCTTTTCTTCCATGCTTTTGTTTTCCTATGAAATCAAGAGCAGCTGAGCATACAGGGCCAGGGAAATTGCCTTAGTGATTTTGTGGATCATCTTTTCCTTACAGATGAAAAGATACTAACACTTCCTTGCATGAAGTGTCTTTTTAAACTGTCAAAGATGCTTGATTAATCCTTGTTCAGTGAAAAAACCTTCATGCTCTGCTCCTCGTGTCTGTGGAAGCCAGCTTTCTGCTTCAGCACCTCTTTTATTAACCCTGATCTCACCATGCAAACAATACAAGTTTTTGCACTTCTGAAACTCTCAAATTATATTCTACGTTTGCATACTGTGAGAAAGCTTTCATGCGTGATCGAGCCTGTTTACATTCTCCCCATCTGATTCGAACTGCTCACATTTTATGGGTGCCTGTGACTCAGCTGACAAAGATAGCACGTCTCTACACAATTAAGTCTTTCAGAGTGGCCAGAAATACCAAGACAGTGGAAGGGAAAACAGAAGAAGCTCCAAAGGACAGGTTCCTACTTAAACATTTGAGTTAGATTTCTTTCAGAGGTATACCCTACAAATGAAAACAGAATCAACATGTTTCTGTTTCTGCTCCTGTCTTACAAATCTTATAAAGGTCCCCGAATATTTGCTAATTTTTTAATTCTCATGTTTTCTTCTGGGCCTTCATTTTTTATTTCTAGAATTCAGAGTTGTAATCTGTATTTCTTGCAATAATTCATTTTGGTTTAATTTGGTTTGGTTTTCTAGGAAAACTTTAAAACCAGAAGAAGAATCTATCTTGTTATGACAAGAAAAAAAAATCAAAAAAGTAATGGAGATTGGTTAATTGAAATATTCTAACCGATCTAAATATATTGTTCAAAATATTTAGTTTTATTGAGGCTGGAGAAAAATAAAGTACCTTTTCTATTGTTGACTACCACCTTCTGTTTGGAGAAAGTTCACTAATGTCAACCAAATATTTGAAAGTCTGTTATGTTCACAATTCCAAAAACATTTATATAAAACACATTTTAATCATAAACAATGCTATACTGAATGTTTCCCAGGTTAACCATGTAAGGCCGAGCCAAAATATTTTCTGCCCACACTGATGAAATAGAGAAGGAATTTTGTTTCCCTTTCTTAAATCAAACATACTAATTCAACAGCTCTACCTAAAAAAACTTGTGAGAAAACACTCCTTTGTTTAAGATTTAAACCCACAGAGCTTTTAAGAGCAAATAAAGATTGTGCCAGATGCTGCACGAATCACATATGCACAGTGCAGCACTGATTCCTGCTCAGCCATACCTCAGGACAAATAAATAATATGTGGAGATGAAGCCTCCAAAGAGTCCCCTAGCAAAACCAGGAAATACCTGATTTTATATTCCTGATATTTCTAAGCACATCACTTAAATTAAATAAACTCAACCTCAAATGGAGAAAGTTTTCCAGCTTTTCTTTCACATCATGAAGAAGAGAGGGCAAAATTCCAGTTTTCCATCCCACTGCAAGTCACCTTTGAAAGTGCATGTTTTTCCACAGCACTAACTCCTGTTCCTTTAATTAAGAATGACAGATGCCCAACATCTGGAGAAAATAAGGTTGGATTTAGTGGCTAGATTTCACTGGTGGAAACTTCAGCTGCAGGGTTGGAGTTACAGAAAGTCTGAAGTAGATATTTAAGGCAGTTGAGCTGCTGAAAGAAATCATATGAAGTGATGTCTAAATAAACAACACGAGAAGAAGCCTTAATTTCACTTAAATGGCATATTTCCATTTTTCATGGCCATATGCAAGCTGCCAGCCTGGTTGTTCCTCTGTATCTCCCCTGTCTTGTATGCCTGCCCTATGTTTGCAAAAACTGATCTTTTGTCATTGCTCATTTGTTACATCTCACCATCATATTTTCATGCGTATTTCAGTGGCAGATTAAATATAAATAAAAAAGAGGAAGAAAACCACCTCAGATGCTCCAGCAGAGTGAATTAAATAACATGACATCATGCTGACCAAAGGTAGTTTTGCCACTCCCTGGCAGTGAGCTCAAAAAACATCAAGTCCATAGAACACAATTTGTGCTCAAGGACCTTCAGTGTTAAGACACTTCCAGAGTCTCTGCTAGGGGACACTTTGTCAGGGCCTGTGTGTTGGATGAGGCCGGACAGGTGAGGATGAAGCGGGAAGGCAGTGGGAGCACAGGGAGGGTATTCAGGGCTACACTGTGCTAGATACAACTCCCCGTCACCAACACTTGGCCACCTACACCCAATAGACATAGTGGTACTTTCTGCAAGTCAACTCCACTTTGAGTGTGATGGTAATTGATAAAATTTCCTGTCTTTATCTCAAGCCAGGAGACTTTCCATAATTTTCTCCTCCATCTTCTTGATGAGAGAGAGCAAGAAAGTGGCTGAGTGGGTGACTGGCAGATGACCAAGGGTCAACCCATCACGACATTTAAATAATGTACTGTGTCTTCTAATTGAAATGTAACCAATATGGCTATTGGTTACTATTCTGGCTTAGTCTGCTTTCTCCACAGAAACAAGCCCTCTCCTACCTTCCTATTTCCCCCCCTGCCAAAAAAAAAAGGAAACAAAACCCAAGCAACACACCAGCAAAACCACCCTAGGTCATCCTTGGAAACTGATTCACAAAAAAATGTGACATAAACTCATGCTTACCTTCCATATAGTAAAATACATTGAATAAGTATTATGGGGCATATTTAGCTACAGGGCAATTTCTACAACTTACTGGCAATAGATTTTGTGTGGCTGTCAAAATTTTGAAAAAGAGACAGCTAACTTTATTCAGACATAATTTTTCATTATTGTATAAAACTAAGTCTAAAATACAGTCTTTTCTAAAATATGTGCAGAGTCCATTCTCTCCCCTAGACTCTTCTGCCTTACCGTAAAGCATTTCTCATGTGCCTTTTTCCATCATAGTCCAGAAACAAGATTAGGGAAACAGCACTGGAAAAATCTAATCTTCTGGTATTTCCAGCCTAAGTAGTAGTCCAGGCCTCTGGACCCATGATTATCTGAACCGGTCCTCCTACTGTTAATATATAATTTTGGCTTTAAAGAGGGATCCCAGGACTATTGCAGGTGCCAGGAAAAATGTTTCATGTCCACTCAAGCTCAACGGCAAGCATGAAGGAGGAGGGGAGGAGGTATACATATAAACTGAGGTGCAAATTATAAATTCATAGAAAAATGGAAGCATCTCAACCCTTCTGGAATAATCTTGCTGGGAAAAAATAAAGGTGTAACTGGTACAGATTTGTCTGCTGACAGTATTAAGGTAATGGATTTTAACTGAGATTTTCTTCCACTGATGATAAATTTTATTTTATCTGAGATTTGGGAGATGGTTTTCTGGGCAGAAAGCATATAGAATGATATAGAAATATAGAAATTTAGAAAGCATATAGAAAGCGGCAATAGAATGAATCCTGGGAAGGCCATGGAGTAAACTTCACCTTTTATCCTTTTTGGGATTTGACATTATTGTTCATAAAGAAGTGAGATTGTGGGGTTATTTATTTTATTTAGCATTCTTCCTGTTTCTGATAATTGCAAGATTTGTTTTGTGACAACCAGGGGTTTTAAAGGAAAATCTCTCCAGACCAGTTATAGTGCATAATATTTATTTACACATTAAATGCTAATTGTTATTCCTATTAACAACAATCTAAAATTCAGTTTCTTTGAATTTCTCAGAATAAGTGGAGGTAAAGCACTTTTTTTACAAAGATTTAAAATGTTTCCCCATTGCTGAAAGAGCAATGACAATTTATAAGCTGCTCAACTACAGAGTTTGTTGTGCTAGACCAATTTAAAACATCTGTTGTATAAGAAAGAGCAAGACAGAAAGGAAAAATCACTCTTTGGAAAAAGACTTATATTTGATAGGTGTGTGAAAAAGCTTTGAGGCAAAAACTACTTATGTGGGAAAGATACTTAACCCAATTAGATATTTTTGAAATAGGGCCATGAACCAGAAAGAAAAATTTAGGTTTGTATAACTTTGTATAGGTAAAATTTTCATCTTGAACAGTGAGGAAGTTCAGAGGTTTTTAGAAGTCTTTCAGGTCAAAACATTTTCTTTCCCTTGGTTAGTGAAAGCAAGGGCTATCTAGTGGCTATTTTGAGTCATCTCAAATTTCATCTTTCTTCTAAGAAGAAGACTGAATTTCCTCATCACGGGGAAAGCCTTCCCCATTCCATGATTCCCATGCCATACCAGCTGTACTTGAACTGTTCATAATGCTTTGTCTAGCCTGTCCCTGGAAACTACCCCAAGGGGGAAATCCCACATCTACCCTAAGCAATCCATTTGAGGGTCTAACCATCTTCACAGATTTTAAAATTTTATGCAATTGAAACTTATTTTCCATTGTCCTACTCAGAGAAAATATGACGTACTGTTTATTCTTCTTCGGAATGAGATCTTTTACATATATCATCATCTGATTGTCCCCAAGGAGACCCCTTTTTTTTTTTTTTTTCTAGGTTATTTTTGCCAAGGTCATGTTTCTTCTGTAGTCTCTTAGGCTTATTCTTCATTCTGTCACTTTTTATTCCTAAGGATTGTGCCCTCTGTTACTTCACAACTGTTTTCACACAAACTGCCTTTCTGCAGTGAATTTCTGTTAAGTTCTTTGAAGGTAGGGTAGGAACTGCTTGACAGGCTCTTTGTCACCATACCAGCTTTCCAAAAGATGCTTGGGTATTTAAAGTCCTCCATCAACACCAAGTCTTTCATCACACCTGATCTCCCAGGCTGGGTGTTCAATGGCAGACTTCAGCATCAGATCACTCCTTCCAACCTTCTGTTATTGCCCAGAGATTTCAACGGGACTGTCAACCCTTCAATTCGGGACTTCAGAGCATACATGCATGACCATGACACTTCCAGATTTGTAAAAATTCACTAAACCGGTACCAGAAAGGCCTAGCATTTGTCAGGGCTATCATCCTAACATAAATGGATACAGCTTCAATACTGATGTCAGCCAGGTTTAGGATTGTATCAACATATGTCAGATTAGAATGCAACTGCTATGGGCTCTTCTTTGCTACTTTACTGCTACCCATCTTCCAGCTCCAGGTACCACACTGCCTGTTTATGTGGCTCCTTTACATACCAAGGACTGTTATACTGGTGTAATTTATACATCACCTGTTTTACAACCTTACAAAGTGCCCCATTATGTGGGAGTCAGGCTGCCTTCTGCTTGGATCATTTCCTGACTCCTGCAATCTGTGTATTCATTTCCAGCCCTGCTGAACTGTGCTTAGCCATCAGAAAGGTGGATGTTCCAGGTCATTTTATTGTACAATTCAGGTTTTTTATGTTGACAAAGCTCAAATAAGATAAATATTTAAGCAGGAATAGTGTAGTAACATTTCTTTCTTCATTATAATCACATAGAAACAAGAGCTATTACCTTTCTTCCCCCCCTGCTTAGCTCACTGAAAGCATATATTTCAGTGCACAGAAAAACTGCAAAATTTCTTTATTCTCCTTAACGATATAACACTAATGTGTGTTATCTGCAACCGAGTTTATGTCCCTGCTGATTCCCATGGTTGCACAGTAAAGCATTGTTCTACCTTCAAAGAGGTGGTGATTTACAGACCATACCACACTCTCTTTTAGGACCCTGTTCACACAGGATAGAACCCAGATGGGGGTCACTGAAGTCTGGCAGGATGCAGTGTCCATGTAAAGAGCTGGCAGAAGAGACCCCATCACACAGCCTGATTTTGTTTAAAGATCTGATCAATTCAAAATGTTTTTACTGCAACTATTCTGTGAACGAAGACCCCTTGCCCTTTAAAACAGAGTATATGATATAAATTGAACATCTCCATTCCCCAAATGAGGGCATTTCTTTTCTTAAAAATAAGATCATTTGTAAGAGAATCATGTTCAGTCATTTATAAATAGTCACCTCTGTAAACCAAGAAATAACCTTGTTTAAAAAAGTACCAACATTGTTGTTCTGTTGTCACCCGCTGGTAATTGAAAATGTGTTTCTGTCAGTTTCTCCTAAGACAGAATGTAATTCTTTCTAAGATCTTGATCTTAAATTGGCAAAAAAAAAAATAAAAAAATCAGTGATAAAGGAGCCAGAAGTTGTTACTTGTACTTTGCACTGGTGATATTGCTACTGCCCTTTCTTATAATCTAAGACATTATTCTTACTGGCTCCTGGAGGGCAGCAGTACAGTCCTAGTTTTTCATTCTTTTTTCCTTCTGCATTGGTATTGCACACTGCTTTGTACCAAAATGTGAGGACCTGCATTACAAAACAAACAAATTACCACCCAAAATCATATAGGGCCAAATCTTGAAGTCTCACCTTTGCTTTCAAATTTGTCATTACTCATAGTAATTAAGAAAGGATTTTACCTAAGCAGATCAGAGGAAGAATCAAGAAAAGCTCTGTTATTAAGGCAGGTCTTTATGATTAGAGTAATAACAAACCCCCTGTTCCTCTGCTTGCGCTTCACAGATTTAATTTAATTTTATTTTGTCTGGTCTTGTGGAATAAAATAATAAGAGCACTCCTTGCACTACCTGATTGATCTCCTGTCCTGAGGAAACAAAAACACTTATGAAAGGAGAACAAGCTATGAGCTGAGGCATCACCGAGAAGTACAGCTTTGTAGCTTCTGTACTTGAGGTGCCTCATGCCCAACGAGACAGAGGAAAGGAGGCACCAGCATCACAGTCAGGCTATTTGCATTGTCCTGCCCATCTGCCCCTTGAGCCAGCTCAGGTAACAGCATAGAAAGGTTTATTCCCAGAAAGCCCCACAGATCCCAAACAGTGCCTTCTAGAAATAACAGTTTCCCCCAGTGGTGTAAGTACAGATCTCTTCTGCAGGTTACAGACAGTGAGTTACAGGCAATGTCTAACAAGCAACCATGTAGAGAAATCCAACAGAAAAGAAGAGAAGCCAAGGGAAGGATCATAAACAAACTACGTCAGTCAGAGAAGTCACTACAAACCCAACCTAAAGGGCCAATTCTGCTGGACAATTTGTGGTATTTTAGACAAGTTACAAATTTCAGGCTTATAATGTCATGATTTCTGTTATTTTATTTTATTTTTTTTTTGTATAATCACCACCTCTGCCATTTTTTCCCTCTACCTGCCTTTACTACCCCCAACACATTTTCTAATGTTTTTCAAGACCTTTAAATCTTTGCTGAACTTTTTTTCTTGATTGGTAGTGGAGGTTAGAGAGTCGCTCTTAAAATATTTTACCTCTTTTGGAAAGTTAAGCACTCAAAAAACATGGGACATGATCTGACTTAGAGGCTTGGTTTGCTATCTCTCAGCAGAGTATCATGTAGGCAATAAAAGTTTCTCCATAACTCTACCAGAATACTTCACTTACATGAAAAGGTTACTGAAGGTCACGGGGGTAAGGCAGTTCATTCACTATCACCTGTTCCACCCAGGTTCTCTCTCTGCTGGGAGTGTAAAGAGGCTAACTGCATTCCAAAGGAAGATTTTAGACGTGGACACACGTCCTTTATGCTGTGGACTAGGACCAGCGGTTCATATCCATTAGGCCAGCAAAAGAAAGCAATCAGATGGCAATGATTTTCAATCACTACTTGTTCAGGGTTAGATTCAAACAAGTGACCTGAAGGTGAAATGTTCCACATCCCATTACTGATCTTCTAAACTATTCTTCCCCCACAGATGAGGCTTGACACACATAAAAAACTAGATTGTGTGGAATTGCAGTAGAAAAACTGAGACAGTAGCTCATAATAGATGTGGATTTTGTAAGCCCTTTATGCCTAGGCAATATTGTTATGGTACAATGATAGGGCAGAATTATTGATTGTGTCTAGTGGGTCATAACTGAGTAACCACACACAGCATACCCAGTTTATGAACTAATTCAACTGCTTTACAGTGTATGGCAATTTTTCTTTATATGAAGAAGCAGCTTATTAGAACTTCTATATTTTGGAACTATTTAAAATAAGGAACAGATGACAAAATCTGCTTCCTCCAAGCAGAATTTATTCCTAATTTTTTTTTTCTTCTTCTTATAACTTCTCCAGTAACTTACTGATGAATAGAAACCTTTTTCAGAAAATTTGCCTCTGGTGTACAACTAAATCTGAAGATAAGAAAAGTGCTGTATCTCATGGAGGATTTCACAGGAAATAAAGAATGGGAAAAAATGAAATTCCAAATAAAAAGTGCTATAGAAGATACTTTGGGATATTGAGTTCAGTAAAAGATGTAAAAAAATGCTTAGGCAGTTTCCTTCACTCGCTGGCCAGTTATCCGCTTCATTGGAGAGGAATACAAACACAAAATGAGAGGTTTGAGGGAAAACAAACACTTCTAAGGACTTGCATCATTCTCCCTCTTCCCTGTCTGCCCTTCTGATGCCATGAGACATTTAGCAACTCCCATCAGGGCTGCTAAATGTCCCTCCAGCCCAGCAGCCTCTGGTCATGGACCAAAGGTGCCACCAGCTCTAGACCATGACAGACTGGCCCAACTTCAAACAAGAGTCAACAGCTTTGTGTTTGTCCAGGTTTGAAATAGCTTGACTCTTTGAGTGGAGGAACGTTTTGTAGATTTGTGGTGTTTTATGTTTGCCTAAAAAGCTAAACAGAACTTCTTTTTAGTGCAGCTTTTTTTCTTCTTCTTTTTTTTTTCCAGAGAGCGGGCAGCCATAAGAAGATCTAGCAAAGAATGTTTTCTTTTCAATTCCCACCTCTGGCAAACAGCTCATGCAGCAAAGAGAAGGCACACAACGGAGCTGGAGGAGCGAAAGTGCTCTGCTCTAAAAATATGTGACAGTGAGTGATGCGGAAAGAGGCAGACAGGGAAGTGAGTGTTAGTAACACTTTTGAGGATCAATCAAGTGCTTGCCTTTCTGCTATTACTTGAACTGTGGTGTCACTCCTATAGGACTTTAGACAACTGTTTGTTGGAGCAGTTAAAAAATCCAGCAGTTTCTCTTTTCAGGGATGAATGAAAAATAGCAGCTAGGGGAAGAATAAATTGCTTATTCCACATAAGAAAAGCTGGCTGAGTTTGGCATCAAATAAAACTTCCTTCACACGATGCAAGATTGCTTGTGCACTGAGAAACCAGATGGGCTGTCAGAATTTAGATCCAAACTGACTTTGAGGTGTATTGGGACCTTGGTTATACAATTAAGTCAGAGGGAATAGAATTCTTCACAGTATTATCCAGTCCATATATAACTTGAAGTTTGTCCTCTAATACTTATTTAGGATGGGCTAAATCATTTGTCTCTCCACTGACTACAGAAGGAACCTGGACATCTAACTTGGAATAGACAATCAATTTTTGATAGCTTACATTAGGGGAGGTGGAACCAATCTGCAGTGTATTTCATATAACCAGTATCCTACTAAAATTTATTTTTCAGAATTAAATTTAAAGAGTGGAGGAGGAGAATTTTGCCAGTAAGTCTTGAAAGTAGACACAGACTTAGCAAGATAGAGACAAAAAATGATGTTCCTGCCTGAAGGTGACCCAAGGGAGAAGGCTTGCATTCAACAGCAGCCAGATGGTATTTGGGGTGGGGGGAGAGGGAGCGGGACAGGAGGGAAGAAAGCCTTTTAAAAATCTTATGTGGCTGAATAATAGAAAGTATGTCAGGAAAAATAAAAAACCACCAAACCATCAAAACTACCCTATGTGGCTATACTATCCAGCTGACTCAGTGAGGCACTGGAGCCTTTTAAGCCCAGTTTGCAAAGATTCAGCCGACCACATCTTGGACAGATTCACAGCAAGGAGTTTACATTTCTCATCTCTAAGCTAAACTTAAGTCTGGCATAAGCATACCAGTGTTTGTCACTCAAATGCTGCCACTTACAGTGTTTCTCCTAGTAGCCTCTGTGGTGTTATTCAGCATCATTGTTTATCAAGAATGAAGTTAGGATGATGAAAGGAGAGGAAAGGAAAAAAGTGGATGAAAAGCACCATCCAATCTACTCAGTCACTCGGGGGAGAAAAATATTTAAATGTCTGAAAGGCGTTTTGTCTGAAAGTTATATTGCACCATTGGTTTAATTGGTCTACATATCAGAAAATTATCATTTACTTAGCAAGGAAGTGTTTATACGTCAGAGTCAGGATATCTCTTGAGCTGATAATGTGGAGTAAGAAAAGCATAAGCTTTTACAACGACAGAAAAAAGACTGATAATAAGAAAACAGATTAAGCTTTTACAACTGAGAAACTATCTCCCAGCTACAGTATACTGTTGCTCTGAAACAAAGCTACACCATGATGGTTCTTGTTTTCTGGAGACTGACACCACTCATGGCTGCAGACAGGAGGGGAAATGCACCAACAGAAAGCTACCTGTGATATACTGGCCAGGAGGCACTATTCAGATGCTGAGCTTCTACCTCTATTCCTGCCAAAGCATTGCTGGGTTGGACTGGGAGATTTTACTAACAGCTTTTGAATAACCTCAGCTTTTCCTTCCACACTGTAGAGTCTGATAGTGATTTTGGCACTTTTGTGCCTGGATGGACAGGTTTTGTAGAAGGGAGGAGCAGACAAGTTTGACAACTTTCAAGCTTCATTAAGTTCAAAGACTAAACCATGTGCAAATCCATGGACAATGTAGCTGAATGTTGACTTGCATCTGTGTATTGGCACTGCTATTTGTAGTCAGTCAGTTTCAGAACAGTCTACACAAATTCCCTTGAGTAATCTGCTCAAGGAAAAGCTAAATACTTGAAGTCTAATCTCATTACCTTGTGCAGAGTGGCTATCTAGCCAGCACTGTCCATTTTTGGTCAGTCTTGGACGTTAAGTGCCCAACAGCAAACTGATGAAATATGCAAAAGCAGGGAGATTAAAGCATATGTTCAAGATGTTATACCTCATGTGTTTGGCACTGACAGCTTAATTTTCATGTTTGTGAATTTTGTGATCTTGTTCACCATAACCAGAATATAGATATATGAAGAACTAATGCTAATTTCCAGCTGATGTACTTAAGTTGAATTAATACAAGTTAGCACCAAAAATCACTCTTTTAGAACATCAAGTGTGATATGAAATGAAAAAGTGAAAGCACAGACCAGTTCTGTGCAGTGCCATAAAGCGATGTGCCCTGTTATCCCCACTTGTCAGTAGAAACTGTAGGGTCTGCTGAAATAAAAGCTATTTGAGCAGCCAAGGGGAATTTTTCAAGCCCAGCAGTTGAAATGTGTTACACTGCCATATCTTTGCCTAATTCTGGCTCACAAAGCAAGCACAGTGTTTGTAAAGATCACAAAGTACCCGGAATTTAAGAGCTCAGAAGGCCCAAAGTCCAGCCTCCTCCTTCCTTTGCTATGCTGCTTGCTGTGAAAAGAAAAATATTGGAAGGTTTTGAGAGGCTCCCCAGATTGACGTCTGCTGTTCGATACCCACCTAATGAGCTGCTTAACAACTGTTACCAAAATTAATGAGTCAAGTCACAGTTGTAATTACCATATTGCAGATCACAGTATTGTATTAGATTACCATGGACTTCTATTTAGGAATATTTACACCATGACGACTGTTTAAAATGTGCTCCAGTGTTTCGGCAGATTGCATTGCCTCATTGCCCATATTTATTAGGCTAGGCAGGAGTCACAGGAGTCTTATCATGAATTCTTTGGCTCCAGCTTGTAGGGATCAATGAAGAGCCAATCTTAATGTTAAGAATATCCAGGTATTGAAAAATGCACAAATGTTAAAAAAAGACCTTAACTGTAGGTGTGAGCATACACAGCAAAGGAGCAAGTATCTGGGTGATGAAAACAATAATCTGGGGCCAGAAGCAAATGCTTCATTATCAGGATATATTAGTACAACTGGGCATAAATTAGTCTGATTTAACTCCTACTTCAGGAGAGAAGCAGAATGCCCAGAATATAGTGCTCCAGCAATTTAGGATAACCAAGCATAGTTTCCTTATACAGAGCCATGATTTCTTCTGTGCAGAAAGAGGTTAGAAACAGTTCTACACAACAACATCCTCTACATAATCTTGAAAAGGCTGTAATTTTGCCTTCCTCCTATTTCACTCTCTGCTAATGAGAGATTATAAAAGATAGATAAACAAAGCTTCTTTGCCTCATGAAATCAGATGATGTGAAAATGGTCAGGGTTCTTGTGCATTTGGATTTGTCTCATTTTTGTTTACCACCAACAAGGGTTCAGTAGGCTGCAATACGTGTACCTGTGAGTACAAATATATGTGTATATATATATATATATATATACATATATATACACAAGGCGCCTGGGCTAGTTAGTACAGCAACCAGGTATTTAAGGGTTGCCACTGTCCCCTAAAGCCGGGTATCACAACAGGGAAACGCTTCCTGGAGCCTCTCCTCTATCTGCGCAGTCCCATTCCCTTTTCTGCGGCCCCCAGCACCTCATTGTGTCTATGGAAGAGGACTTTCCCATGCTGCCTCTTGCTCCTGTGCAAGCTACAAAACTGGGAGGTGCATATGCTGCCTGGTGGATAACTTAGAGGGACTTGCAATGAATGAGCATTTGGAGCACTTACCTTTGAATCTTGAAAGAGCAATTTCAGAATGGCTGGTCTTGGGTCTCCCATCTCCTTCTCCAAAGAGAGCCTGTTAAGACAGACAAATGAGGCAAGTCAATAATAACCACCCAAACAGGATATATTGGGCCAATTCAAGGGTAGGTGGGGAGCAGCTGCAGTCCTGCCTGTGAAATACTACACTCGTTGCCATTGTGCAGTGAGTCATCAAGCCCCCTATATTTACACCTTCATATAAGTGCTGGGAAACACTGATTTATGTGCTGAAAGCTGAGAACTGGGGTATAGCCATGTAGAAGAAAGAAACACAAGCACATACATGCACAGACCAGCAACCTGTCTTCTGTTCATCCAGGAAAATTTTAAGCCATAGAAACCTGAAACAGATTGACCTTTTATTACTTTTGAATTGAGGACAGATTTCCACTTTAAAGGCTCAATTATATTGCTGAGCTTGTTTCCTTTCTTTGATTTTGGAAGATGCCATGGTAGCTTGGACAATGAAACTGAGCTTAGGCTCTATTATGTGCTGAATTTCAAGCTCTGAATTGTAGTTTAAAATTTTAATCAATTTGGTGACTGAAAAATTATTATATTTACATTTGAAGTGAAAAGTTACAAGGACTGATATTTGACAACATGGTTCAGATTTCTGCCTGGTTTTACCTGTTTGAGAACATGGAGCTGTCCTGAGAAGTATGTGGCTGCTGGCTTTTTTGAAGATTTCGATAGATTAATGATTTCTGAAGTTCAGCTATAAATAGCTGATCTGTAAAATCCATTCTATCAAGCATTTTTGAATGGTATGTCTGCTACTGATTTATTTGGATAACTAGACAGAGACTTTTATTTGTTTTCTTCTACCTGCAAGATGGCTTGTTTGAGTTGCCTAGTGCTTTAATAATCTATTGACCTCCTCAGGAAAGAGGAACCTTGCTGCTACGGATCATTCACGGTGTGGTTATTGGAAGGCTCTGAGACAGATGCTTTATGTGAGACAGTGCCAGGGTGCAGCAAAAATGTGTATGTTGGAACCAGTGTTTACCACTTTCTATGTATTTTAGAAATATAGGAAAGAACCAGTGAAAATTATGTGTCCAAGTCTGCATTGGAAACCATGACTGCCGAGGAAATAGGTTTTTCCTAACTGAGGACGTTCCAGAGTAGTGATCAACATATGGACCCTTCCACTGCTGGATGAGAGAAATCAGATTTATTTCAAAGTATTGCTTAGTAGATCCCTATAAGGA
>NC_031770.1:53761333-53839532 GCF_001522545.3 Parus major | reverse complement strand
GGAGGGAGGGAGGGAGGGAGGGAGGGAGGGAGGGAGGGAGAGAGATTTGGGCATAACTTACTAGTCAGTGTGTGTTATACCCCCGTTTTCACCTGTTCCTTCCTAGACCGTACAGAAGAGTGTGTGGGGTGCACCAATCATTTTTGTATTAGTATATTAATCCATTTATTGAGTCAGAACAATCTCTGGTGTTTTGTTATGCAACAGCAAGAGCGCAATGAGAGTTAAGAAACTGGAGTGGCAGATGCTTTAAAATATATCATTCTTATGGATTCTACAAGTATCTACAAGGACGCTTGTCCTCTGGTTTAGAGATGATCACCCCCTTTTGTTGTTTTTTTTTTTTTCTCTCTCTTATTTGGGGAGTAAAGGTTTACAGTTATCTGACCAGCCATTCTGTGTCACTGAGTACTAGAGAATGTTGCATGTGAATCCTTAATCTTATTTTTAGGCATCTAATTTGTTTTCCCATTTGATGATATCTTCAGCTGAAATCGTAGGCTGCTGATCACTTGTTTTTTTCTCCTGCAGTGAATGTAATTGGACACTCTTAACCATAGCACAACGGTTTTAAATGACACAGAAAGTAAACTAAGGCTGGTAGATTAAAGACAAGTCTCTCAATAGATTTGTGATTAACTTGCAACTATAATAAGAAATTACATGAAAATAGAAATGAGTAGGAAAGGTTAACCAGCTAAGACAGGAAATTATTTCAACAGCAGGGGGGGTGAAAAAGAATGGAAAGATAGTCTCTTTACAGATATACTTCTGACATCAGCTCTTTCTCAAGAGCAATACACTAGAGCTAAGAAAATGTGTTTTGTAAGACTAAAAGATACAGTTCAGATTAGGGATCAGGATTTGTGTTCTGGTTCTCATCACAGGCTTTCTGCCTAGCCCAACATCTCAATTTCTCTTCCTTCCTGTTTAGCCTATATACACATTAGGAGTTTGTATATTGCTTAATGAAATGTTCTGCAGATTGGAAGATATACATTTAACTGGACAACACATAAGATTTTCCATTCTCAAGTATGTTAGCCTTGTACTCAGTTGGGCAATGATTGCTCAAAGTGGCAAAATGTACCAGAGATAAAGTCTATGCCCAGTTGTTATGAACACAAGGTTATGTGTGACTTTTAATTAAGAGCAGAACATGCGCCCACAGATAGTTAAGAGTAATTCCATGCTTTCATAGGAACCTTCACCTTGAAAAAGGTGAAGAGATGAGAAGTGAAAAAAATAATGAATGAAAGCTCCTTCTTGGCCAGATTGTTATTATATTAAAAGGTCAGATTACTGGTCTTTTAACAGATAAAAACAGTAAGAGGAGACTCAATTTTCACAAAATTTGTAGAAGTAAGCTCACTTCTTCACATTAAGTTATATGCCAAATTTGTTTCAAAGAAGTCAATAGATTTAAAAGTTATCAGGAAACAGCATTCTTTGAGACAATACCCTCAGAGTGTTTCTGTATGGTTTGTTTTTAGAGAAATCACTTAAAAAAACCCCCAACAAAACGCTCATTACTTCCAATAACTTACCTTGCACAGTTTGTAGCATGCATTCCAGATGAGCCAGTTATCATAATACATGGCCAGTTCCTGCTCTGTGTAAGCAACAGCTCCAAAATGAAGAATACTTTATCTTGAGACTTGGAAGAGCCCTCTTTTATAACATGGTGACCCATAAAGGTCAAATTTATATCTACTGTCGTTCTACTAAAGGGAAAGGAATTGTTTCAGAGATGAGTTTGCCCTATAAACCCTTTTAGACTTGTCTCAGTTTGGGTCAGCAATCTACTTTGCCCTGAGTGGTTTTGATTTCTTAAATCATCTCAGGATTCTCTCTTTTAATAGCTTAATTATTTATTTTTGTTCTTATACCACAGGACTGCCACTACAGGTCCTTTCCTAGTCTGAACAGAACTATAATTAATAACATTAATCCAAAATAAATGTTTTTTGCCCTCCAGTAAGTATTAAGCTTACACATTCTATTTCAGCCAGTTACATGAAATCAGACAAGTACTCTTTACCCTTTACAGCCCCTGTGAACTCAAGGAGGTCACAAAGGGATGATAAAGCAGTATTTGTCCTGTCCTGCTTTACGGGTTTACGATAAAGAGTAAAATAATGTGGGGCTTCATCCTGCAGGCATGTTGCTATTGTACCCTTTTCTCTGCGATTAAAAATAAGTAATTATTTCTTAAAAGAAAAAGCTTTTCTGTATGATCTTAAAAATGGAAAAATGAACCAGAACACAGCTACTGTCTGTACAAAATAGGTCTGCAATGCCCTTAAGTTGATTCTTCGCTTTTTGTATATTTCAGTTCTTATGTCCTGCAAGCATCATTTTGTTTAAGAAAAATGGATTTCATTTATCTGCCTTACAGTAAATTAGACACTTAGTTTTCCTCATGCATTCTAGAGAAGGACCATAATGTAGGGATCATATTAGGAAGGGGAACAAATGTTTCATAAATCATTCCAAATTATAGCAGGGGTTTTCTTGCACAAATGCCATTTCATTACTAATCTTCATCATCTAATCAGCACTTCATCAGGCTCATTCATAAGACCCCTTCTTATGAAAATCAGAAATCTTGTGTCACCAGAAGCTATTGTAGTATTAAGGTGTGGGCAGATGCCTTCTGAGGCTGAGCTCATACAAGAGGTCCTGTATGAACAGGCATGAAGAATGAACAAAACACATCCTGTGGCCAAGATTGGGCCAATACAACTGTCATTCTACCAATAAAAGAACAGTGTAAGATCTGAGAACTTCAGACCAGGGATCCATCTGAATGGAAGTCAGGACTCCAGATGTGGGGCTGAGTAGAGGGTAAGAATCACCCCTCTCAAACTAATGGCAGTGCTATTCCTAATTCACTCGAGGATACCACTGGCCTTTTTTATCAGAAGGGCACGCTGCTGGCTCATGGACAGCTTGCTGTACACCAGAACCTCCAGGTCCTTCTCTGCAAAGCTGCTTTTCAGACAGTCAGCCTCCAGCCTGAAGTATTGCATGGGATGATTCCCCCCAGCAGGATTTTGCACTTGCCTTTGTGAAACTTCATGAGGTCCCTCTGTGCTTCTCTTTTCTCCAGCCTGTTGAGACAACTGAATGACAGCACAGCCACCCACTGTACCAAAAACTCCTCCCAGTTTCATATGATTTGTAAACAAACTGAGGCTGCACTCTGTACTATCGCCCACATCATTAATGAAGATGTTAAATGGTACTGACCCCAGTATCAACCCCTGGGATGCACCATCAGTGACTTGTCTTCCTCAGGCTTTGTAGCAGATTATCAGGGCTGGTTAAGCATGACTTTACATTCATCATTTTTGTTTGTGCCTACTCCTGATCCTTTCCCTGTCCTTCATGCCTGGAAATGGTTCCCAAGATTAGTTGCTTCACCATCTTGTTAGAAATCAAGATGAGGATGACTAGCCTGTATTTCCCCAGATTCTTGCCTTTCATGAGCAAAGCAGTGGCATTCATTCTCCTCCAGTTTTCAGGAAGCTTTCCCAATTGCTTCAGCCTGGCAAATAAATATAGTAGGACTTGGGAGTGCAACCCCTAAGGGCCTCAAACTGCATGTTCATTTTGTTTACATGCTCCCTCAAACCTGCTCTTTATCAGCCAAGCGGGTCAGTCTACTTTGCTCCAGATTTTCCCACTGGTATTGGGCCTGGGATCCTGAAGGCCAGTCTTAATGGTGAAGACTGGCATGGAGGCAGCTTTGAGGCAGTTGTCACTGGACTTCAAAAGCAGGTACTGTAAAGGAGCTTTTACAAACAGAATGCCTGTCTCTGGATCACTCTGCATGACCATCTGTGGAATCCGGCATATCTTGCTCTATGTGTTAAACATTGATCACCTCGAGCTGTCACTGCAGCCAGAAACATACAAAAAATATACAAAATATACAAAAGATGATATAAAAAATATACAAAAGAGTAAGAAAACCAAACAAAATAATTTTCTGGAGTATCTGAATGTTCCATCTAAACCATATAAATATATCTCTGTATTTGGCATCTGGCCATTCAACTCACCTGCCAAAGCAGCTTTCAGTCTCCAAAACCATCTAGCAATTGCCCTCCACAAGCATGGTAGCTGTGCAAGAGAGGTAACAGAAATACAAACGAATTGGAAGAAACCCACATTAATATAGTATTCTTGCATCGTGATGGGAACGAATGATGTCCCCCAGTAGAAACCAATGTTCTTCCATGGAACTCTGAACCTGCAGGACAGATCCCAGACAAATGGAAGATTAAAAATGAATCAGGTAAACATCAAGATTTTAAGACAATACAAGATGGACATTGTGTAAAAACAAAAGCAGATGGAAAACCTCAATTTTACTTTACAAGCATTACTCCCTACTCAAGTCACATAAGCACATTCATGCAGAGGAAAATACAATCCTTTGAAACAACTCAAAGCTTCCAGAGTTGCTTTGTGGTCCCTCAGTCATCTTCCTGCTATTCACAGGCATCCTGTGCCTGTAGACTTCTCAAATGTTGCTCCTCAGAGACACTTGCCTGGCTCTTGGCTAGAGCATCTCTGCACTGCTAACAAGCAGACTTCCTTCCACACAAGGCGCTGTACTCTCATCTGATTCTGTTTCCTACCATCCATCCATTCAATCATATCCTGCTTTGAACTTTTGCCCTTTTTAACTCTCTATGCAGGCTTACAATCCTTAGACATAAAAACACATAGATATACTTATGTTTATCTCCCACAGCCAGAGCAGCCTCAGGGGTAGCGATTTAACGGCTCCTGTTCCGAGGATAAAGTTGTTTATAAATATGGATGTAACTGGGCATACCAGTGGGAGGCAACTACACAGTATCCCCAGGTGTCTCTCTAGGAGATCCAATTCATTTAGTAAAGCATCCTTCTAAATGCGTACACACACTCACACACGTATGCACATACACACAGCAGCTCTTTAAATGGGCACGAAACATGGATCTTTCCCACTGATATGAGAAGTTGTAGAATGGTGCAAGAGTCTTAGATCCTGATTAATTTGGTCTGTACTGCTATGTTCCTTCTACAGGAGTATAAATAAACATGAAGAGAGGACCATTTCCTCTAAAATGCTTTTATCTTGTGAAATAAGGAGGCTGTATCTTTGGAGGAAGCTGACTGGACAGGACTTCTTCCTGCATTCAGTTCTCAGAGGTTTGCTGCTGCACCTGGTAAACAGGACACCATGGAATTTTAGCCAGGCAAAACACCCAGCCCAATATATAGAAACATAAGACTGCAGTTAGTATCTTCTTCTAATAGTACAGTGTTTCTTTGGGCCTTTTGTCAGAAGTGGAATCCTTCTTTGCTCTTAATCCATGAGACAGTGGGCAAAGTTCCTGCTGGCTGCTCCACAAGGGGTGGTGGGGTGGGAGGCAGCAGGAGCAGCTATCACTGCAGGAAAACACACTTTAACCTGCAACTTTTGCTTAAGTGGGATAATTTGGTGGTGTGACACAGGGCTTTTCATCCTTGAGGACAGTTGTGAGTGTCACTGTGTGCTCAGATTAGACAAACAACATTACAAAAAACTATGTTTGTAATGATAACCGCTGAATAAAAAAACAGCTAGTGACATAACCTTTCAAATATCTAAATAACCAATTGAGTTCAGAGAGGAATAACCTTTTAAAATCATTAGATTTTGTAACCAGATGTAAAAATAATTAACTTCAAATTAGGCATCCAGAGAATAATGTAAACTGCAGATTTCAAATTCAGAACCACTGTAATTAGAGAGGCAAGCAAATGCTGCTTAGAGAACAAAGACCTCAACAACTGCTTTTCAGGTGAGCAATTCAGAGCCAGACCAGCATGTTTGATTTCCTTTAAAGATAGGACACTGTAAAACAGGAGGTACAATACTTTACCTTTCTCTGTCCATTCTGGAAGTGTTCCTTTTCTGAGCCTCTGGATCACTGGTTTTATAGCTGTTTATATGATAGTTGCTCCCAAGTTGATGCAGAGAAATATACAGACAGTGGAAATCAAGTCCAAATCATCTCTGTTTTTCAATTGTATTTATAAAGGGCAATGTTAAAATTATACTAGAGACTAAGAGGAAGATTGATGCCGAGTCCCATTATTTTCTTTGGCAAATGTTGATAGGTACATATAGACACAAGTGAAAGAAGGCAAACCTGAAAAGATTTCTCAAATCAAAAGAGGGTGCAAACACTTGTATGAGACAAAGAGAGTGGGAGGAAACACATCCTTTCGCAAAGCACTGGTAAATGGGAAAATCATTGTTGAAGAAACCTTTCTGTTAGGGGAATCTGGTAGGACAGTCAAAGATAGATGAAGACGACAAGAGAAAGGCCTGATAAAGGCCTGGATAGAGAACCTGAATGAGTGAAGGAACACCAGTGCCATAGGGATTATTCCCAGCAGTTGGGAAACAGCCTGAAAGTGGCCTTTACCTACACAGAAACCAGCTGCCAAGTACTTTCTCAGTTTTGCCTGTGAGTTGACACTGTGGAAGTGCTCTCATTCCTGGCTCAGCTGTGATGACCTCTGGCCAGTGATAAAAGGTTGCTCACTTTACTGTCTCATCTGGCTTGCAGAGTGAGAAGGATGGAGACTCCATATGAGATTTAAGATTCTTCTGCACTACAGGAAAGCCATTTAAGACTTTTAAAAAAATGAGAAAAAGGCAGAGGAGTTCTTGACTTCCCTGCTATCAGTTGCCCTGGTGGCTAAATTATCTTCTAGGCTCTGTGCCCATTATCTTTACGTGATACTATACAAACACAGAGCAGTCTTTCTTTACCTTAGAATGGAAATTAGTGTTAGTATAAAGAGAAGAACCCTTTCAGGATTTACTGTACTCCAAGGACTTGGTCAGCTGTGTAAATTTCTTCTATTATGACTTGTTTCCATATCACTGCAATATGCTGATGGATGTGTCTATAAGATTAAAATCTGCTGTTACATCCCTGTAAAGCTAGCATAAGATATAAAGATTTCATTTTTATATCTGCCTTGGTATCTAAAATGTTTCTACATTTAAAATCTTTCAGTATGTCAGTATCTATTTTGGGCTGTATTTACATGGAGGGCATAACCTGCTCTCAAATTTCAGAAAAGGACTTTAAAAGTCGTGTGGCTACATACAAGTTTTTTAGCAGTCTTGAAGTTTGAGTACAATGTCTGAAACCTTGCACTCCATGACAGATGGGCCAGGAGTCAGGTGAAAATTCCTGGCTTTCCAAAGCATACCAGCATTTGGCTGGACCTGAAATAGGATGGAGTGTCTCCTCTTTACCAAATGAAGTGAGTTCTGAAAACTAAATTTCAATGCACAAACTGCTCCACCTGTCCTTCTGCCTACCTCACTTAACCCTGTAAATAATAAGCACTTCCAAAAGTTTCCTAGGGCCATTTTTGTTTGTCTCCAGACATTCTCTCCAAAAGCAGACAAAGAAAATTATCATAAACTTTTGGTCCTATCTGCACCCAAGACCAGTACAGGCAATGAGAGGAAGAGCTGCCAAAGAGCTTATTTTATGACACCTTAATCCACACTCTAAAGTAATGAAGGCAACTTTTTTCCCCCTCCATTAATGGACCATTTGTTTATTTATTTTGCCTTCATTGTTTTTAGAAGACCATTAGGAAGGCTCGCCTGCATTTTCTTTAGAGATTAGCAGGAGGGGAAGGGTGGATGCTTATCACCCTTCACCTGGAGAGGTTAAATATACAAAAAAGACATGAAGTTTAGACACAGACTTGTAAGGCTTTAATCCCTGCCAAAGCAGATCTGGAGCACAATAACCCAAAGTCATGCCAAAGTTGAATAGCCACCTGCTAGAATATGAGCTAGAAATGAAAGGAACACCTGCAAAATAAGACCAGGAAGGTGGAGGGAGGAGTTGCCCTTGAAAGGGAAGCAGCAGAAACAGGCAGCAGGAGACTATATTGAGAACTAAAGTTTTCAAGTAAATTTGCCTTAAAGTCATGTTTGATAGTTCAGAAAAGAAAATATTTCTTATAAATAAAGCGAGAAGGGGAACCACACCACAATAAAAACTACTGATCCCGATTCTCATCAGACTGATAATTTGATGTTCGTATTTCATGAGCATTTCCAAAGATGGCAAAACAGCAGTAATAATTCTTGCTGCCCTGGTTATTTCCAGACGCTGTCATTATCCATTAGTACTTCCTCATTCACTAACAGTTCAGGTAAAACATAAACTACAAGTATAAAATACCATGGAGTTAACTAATTTCTAAGAAATTCTATGTATTGGTATCCATGCAGCAGTTCCTCCCGAATCCCTCTTCTACCTAATAGTTTCCATTGATCCATTTATTGTGTAGACCACTCATCAGTATGTGCTCAAGACTGTTTCTAGATAGACTGAGATTTTAATAATGAAAAATTTGTCAACTTGAATGCCAGCAAAATGTTATTTATAACTTGAAAATAACTAAATCATCATTCAGATTGTGTGCTCACATTTGTATTTTCTAGCAGATATCTACCTCTCACATTCATTATTAAACAAAGAGATACAGGTCCAAACTGGACTCCCTAGTCCTATATAAGTAACTTTGAGAATTAAAGTTGAGGTACTAGGTTGAAGTACCCATTAACCAAGCTAACCAAGCTTAGTGTGCTATGGAGATAAACTATAATATTGAAAGAGTAGATTAATGTTGAGAATAGCCTTTCCTTGCTGAGTTTTTTTGCAATAGAGAAGCTGAGCTGAAATAAACAAAACTAAAAACATGGGAACATTTCACTTAAAAAAACCCCATACAAACAAAAAACCAGAAAAAGAACAAACTTGGTGGCAACTCTGGACAAGGAGATGATACTCACTAGCTGCTCTGAAATTTCTGTAGAAGTTCTCCACTTAAAAATAATTTAGGTTCCTTATACACCACTTAAAATATATAAATAAATGTTAAGGATGCAGAAGCAGATCTGTAGCAAATCCACTGAATCTCTCACAGGAGGGTTCACATGGAAATTAATCTCCATAACACTGATATTGCTGATTTTTTTTTACTGTTTATATTGCCTTGGCACTTAGAAATCTGCCTAGATACTCTTTTTAGCAGGCATCAATTATTTTTTCTTGTATCAAAAAATTACCATCTTTAATACCTTTCTTGAAGGATGCAACATCTGAAGACAATTTGAACATGAAAGTTTCTTTGTTCCACAGAAAAAAAACAGAATAAACTGTAGTACTTCATAGCCAGCAGCAAATAAAATCCATTGCCCAATGTATATTACAAACCACACCTTTTCCTCCGCCTGAAAGTGAATACCTGAAATAGAGTGTTTCTGTGATGGCCATCCGCTAGGATCACAAGAAGCTCCACCATCTAATCATCATTATAAAATTCATGGCTTTGAAAAAGGATGTATGTTTAGTATGCTCTATAAAAAACAATTCTATGAGTAACAATTTTTACCTTCTCTTTCAGTTTACCTGCTTTATATTTATGCCCTTGTCTAGTTTCACACTTAATTGTGATAAATGGTTCCAATGTTAGTGCAGATGAGTGTCTGATAAAGCTGGATTCTATACCTGACTGGCATTGATGTTGGCTAGACCTTGGGGAAAAGGGGTGCATATGTTACATGTATGTTTTATTTACATTTTGAAAAGAAATTAGAAAGAAAAACTGTGGTCTGAGCTTGTCTGCAGAGTCTTTACAGTGGATTCAGCTTCAGTGATGTAGGAGTCTCCAGAGCCAATTTTGAGACTGCACAGTCCCCTTCCCTTTATCTTCATGAACTGTGTCCTAGTTGGCAGAAAACACAGTTATTTTAGCTACTTCTCACATTTCTAGATGAACCCTTTCTTCAATCAAAGATGATGAAGTGAAATGAAATTATGAAAGGCAGAAAACATAGAGCTCAAAGTGTGACCTAGGAATCTTAATTTTCCTCAATCATTGCTGTAACGGAATGCAAGTCTGCAGCAGCAGGGGTGAAATTATAGTACAAATTACCATGCTATGCCAGATAAATTATTCTCTGCAGCATGGTTATTAAGTGATAGATAAATAACTAACACTGCAGGACTGATTGACAAAATATAAGTGACCTGGAGCTAAGCAGGGCACTGTGGAAATAACATTGCAGTACCACTAATATTTTAATACTGAAATGAGATTTTCCAAGGCAGAAAAATCTTAAAATAGGATATGAATAAGCCAGCTACAAGTTAAACAGGTACTAAGAGCTCTTCAGCTGAGAATGCCTAGCTTCATGACATGTCTCCTGTAAATGTTTGTTAAATACAAAGTTGGGTACTGGTGCATGCTTTCTGTCTGAGGAAGACATGAAAGACTCCTGTCATGAGAAAGTGATGGGATATCTTTCCATCAAACAGGTGTTAGTATATAGCAATCTTCTTTAACAACAGCTTCAAAGACAATGTGGGACATGGGCTCAGAGGTTATTCAGTGACATGGTGTCATTCAGGTTTAGAAAGAGAGCTAATAAAGAGAGAAATGACTCAGATTATTATCAGAAGGAACCCAAGAAATTATTGAGCACATGTGTTCTCTGGAGAGCTTCCTCCATTATTTCTACAGCTGGAACCTGCTTCAATTTGAACATTTCTGTGCAAAATGCTGTTGTAATAGAATAACTTGTGTCTTACTATTTATGATTACCAAATGCTTACTATCAGTCCTTGTGACATGCTTATACAAAGGCTGATGTTTGCCTCGAAAGGAAACAGTTCTGCCCAGATCATCCCTAAAAAAGAATAAACTTTTTATACAATCAAAAATAAGGGCACTCTCAGAGTAGGATTTTTGACAAAGAAAGCAAGCAGGATTAACAGCAAGGAGAAAGGCAGCTTTTTAGAAACTGAATATCCATCTGACAATGGGCAAAAAAGCTGACTGGGAAAGATGCAACATATGCCATGTTCCAGAGGGAAAGTAATGATTAACCACAATCATTAAAATACATAATTGCACCAGAAAACAAAAAACATGTCATGAAAGAGAAGTGAAAAGCATGCATGTTCTTGATCCAGATTTGTATATATTTTCTGCTGACTAGAAAAATTTTTTCTGAAACCTTTCTTTTAGGTCTTTCATCCATAATGTGCTGTAGAAGGAGCAAGCCATTTATCTGAGTCCCTATGAAGCTGGAGCACAGGAAAATGAATTACTGCAGAGACAGAAGCAAACCAACTTTCAAGCCTGTGGCAGCTGAACAGAGGTCTCTGGCCTCATAAAGGTGTGCTACACATAGGATTTTATACTCAGGTACCTGCTCCAAACAGCATTCTGGCCCCAGGCCTGGTGAGGAAACTTGGCTAGTGTATAGCTATAACAGCTGAGGAAGTGAGACAGTATTATGATAATGCTCTTGATTTCAGGGAAATGCCTGCTTGCCTGGGGATCTTAAAATATTCCATGAAACAGTATTGACATGATGCTTAGAATGACAGACCGTTTTTTGCCTCTGTGCATGTGCCACTACCCTCATCACACAGAGTAGATCACAGGCAGAGGCAAGTTGCAAGAGGCTGAATAATAATTGTATGAGTCATGTGGATATTTAAAATAAAATTAAGTCTCTATCATTAAGTATCAAGGTAATTTAATACAGAACTCCAGTAGAACTAAGAGATTCCTACTACTATAGATTAATAGTGAGTATCTCACTAGAGAGAGCTCCTGTGTGGTGCCCTACACACAGTCATGGCCTCTAACCTTTCCTAGATGCAGAACAAACTGAAAAAGAGAGAAATGCAGGGAAAAATGGAGGAAATTACAGAGATCCATCCATGAAATAATATGAATGTCCTGATTATAGACAAACAGTCAGGGCAACCAAGAGGGATAAAGCTGAAGACCAGGTTCAGATACATCTAGTGGGACACTGGCAGTGGGTGGAGGAAGTCACAAAAAGAAAACAGCGTAGCCAGCTTACTGTCTCCTTAAGGCAGAACAAAATGCTAGCAGGTGACAGTAAACACAAAGAGATTGAAGAAGATGGCTCTCTGGAGAAAGGCCCTTGTCAGAACTTTTAGAACACAAGGAAAAGAAAGGCAGATTTTTGTTTTCTTGTTTTCAAGTCAATTTTGAAACTGAGTGTAGCTCTGTAGGGAAGAGAATTGTTCCCTGGGGGAATTAGGGAAGTTGTAGAGTTCAAACAGAATGAAGAACAGGGGGGAAATCAATATTTTTTCTCTAGAGGTTTGCTTTCAGTAGTTGGTGCTCTCTAGAATCAAGGCAGAAATTAAAACAAAACAAAACAAAAACAGAAATCTCCCACTCCTAAACTCCTAACGATTAAAAAGAAAAATGACAAGGGCTCAATCATGTGGCATCAAGACTTCTGGAGTTTTTGACTAACCTTGCTATCTAATATTTCATAACAAATCTGTGAAATTCCTTGAGGGGATGCTCTTTCTTTCCTTTCACCCTGTCTCATCATCCATCAGTTTATTTGTTTGCTCTCTGAGCGCTTCCTGTGCCCACAGAAGAAGTACTGCAAGGTCAAGTAATCAGCTGATATCCTAGTATGTGCATATTCTATCTAGCATAACAGGGCTGATTTAAGGCTGGATGGCATTTCCTGACCTTTAAAATGGAAGAGGTTTTTATCCTAACCAGTGAGACCCCAATATAAATAAACCAGGTATCAAACCCCAACTATTTAATACTTTCCCTTTAGATCTTTTTCAGGAACTACATTTGCTTGCAGCAACCACCCAGGTGGTATTCTCCTACTCTCTGCATAGCACTGCAAAGCACAGAGCTTACAGCTCTGCCCTTAATTGGTAGTGGCATAGTGAGAAACACTGATGGCTCTGTAAAGTCTTGCATGCATAAGAAGATCACTGTTGTCTTTAATGTTCAGGTTCTCTGAAATGTCATGTGTTTGTCTTTCATTCTCCCCCTCCTGCCTTCCTCATATCTCTCCCCAAATAAAATTTTCACAGGAAAAAAACATAATCAGCTGGGAGCAGGTGGTTTTAAGCAAAGCAAATTATGTTTTCTGCTTCACTGGACTATCTCCTGCCCTGCAGTATGGGAGAAGTCGCAGAACATGCATGCCAGTCTCAGAGAGCTTCCATCAACTAGGGCCATTTCTGAAGGACAGCAAATTGGGAAGAGTACCAAGATGAAAGCTTAGTGGGCTAAGTTGAATTTAATATAACGTATTGCATCCCTAGATTGTTGCTGTGTTGGTTTAATGCTGTTCTGAGCAGACAGCTCCAAAATCTTATGAAAGCAGCTACTGCCATGACAATGGTCCAAAGTTGCTTTCCTTTGCCACCAAATGAGAAAATGAAATGAGAGTAAGGAAATGTCATTGTACCTCAAATCTTTGTTGTAGACAATCCTCCAGACCAGTTTCTATAGATGCACATTGAAAGAAACTGAAAACAGATTCACAAAGACAAAATCGCTTTAAGAGAAATATTCATTCTGAAGTCCTTACTGAACTATACGTCTTCAGTGACCTCACATCCTTCATGATATGCAGACTTGGTCTGAGTTGCAATATAGACTCATGGCCAGTGTATTCCATTTGTGCCACATTGAACAGGACCATACCCATAGTGAGCAGAATCTTGGCTGCTGCTGGGTCTCTTGGAAAGATGGCAATATTTAGGAGAGGACCAAACCCCCATTCTCCCTTTCCAGTTCTCATTTACAATGAGAATGGCCAGAAGGAAAGCTACATGCTGGGCCTTCTTGTACCATTTCCACAAGTGTGTTCCTTGCAGATGTGTTCTTGGGAGGGCCTGGAAAAGCAGACAGGGCTTCCTGTTGCTGGAGTCATGAGGAACTGTAACAGTGAGAAAGAGAGGGAAGGAAAAATCCAAATTTGAGATGGCCATTTGGCTCTGTGTCAGGGCAGTTACTCCATATGACTGCAGAATGTATGTGCTGACTCATTTTCTGTTTAAAAGAATGATGAGTGAAGTTAGGGAGAGCAGAAGTGTTACTTCCTAAGAAAACAGTCATGGTTCAGAATAGCAGCAGAGAGCTGAGAGTTTATGCTCAACAGCAGCTTGGACTGGACCACTTCAAGATCTCTAGTGGGAAACCTGAGTGAGCCAAAGTTCTTCCCAGAAGCATATATGGCAAATTAGAAGCTGGGACACATTTTGGACATATATGGTTCACTTTCACTCAAAAGAGGAAAAATCAGTCAGATGTTCAGAGGTCCATGGGAAGTTTGTATTTATGAAAAAAGCCAAGCCCACATCAGTCTTCTGTTCTCCAAAACACTTGGCATGTGAAGCCTTCACCGGTTCACCTTAAAATAATTTGCAAATGTTATTTCTCCAATCCCATCCATTGATGCCATGATAATCTCCTCCATCCAAGCACACATTCCCCATACAGCTAACTACTTTATCTCTCCTACTTGCTTGTCAAAAAAGCTCACTGTACTATGCTTGCTGATGCTTGCAATGGAATTTCATCATACTTTCTTGAGTCTCATGAAAGGGTGGAGGCTAAGCAACCTTTCCTTTTCTGGCAGGTGCTGGGAATTGCCTCTGGGGTAGAATCTAAGTGTGGCACAAATAAGTAGGTTCTCTCTTAAGGCTCAGGTTTTTTGCACTCATCTCTGATCTGAAAGCTCTGAACAGCATCACTTCAATTCCTCCCTAAATACCACAATCTCTGAAGGTTTCAGAACCAGGATGACCTAAACCTAAATATTTTTTCTGTGTATATCATAAAATTGGATAACATTACAGCTAATTACTTGAATATGAATACGAGATTTGCTCTAGATCAATGTCTTAGAGAAATTATGAATTTAGGGGTTGTTTTCAGTGGAGGATTTTTCTTGTATTACCAAACACCCTATGAAAAATCTTGCTTCCAAAAAAATTTAAGGAAGTCTGAATATTTATATAAATGTGTCCTTTTACTGTGTATTTCCCTGCACTTCACATCTGATCCTGACACTAGCAATTTATGAAGCTGGGCTTTGTGGCCAACAGCACAAAGACTTGAAGGATTCAAGACAAGCCCATGTCCAAGTCCTAGCCTTGAAGTGGGTCAGCTCTGGGCCCTCCGGAAACAGGCGCCCTCTGTGATCCAATTGACTGGAGTACAACTCCAGGGCTTGGCATCTGCGATCAGGTTTCTCTTCCCAAAATCCATTTATTTTAAAGGTGAGATGTTGGGGAGGAGGGAGAGGAGCCATAAGAAACAAATGACTAACTGCAAGAGGCAGCAATTGGACTCAGCATGATCTGCTAATACACACCTGATAAAAAGCATTTTTTTTTCTCCTCACTGCAAGCAATCAGTTTTATTAACATTGAACGATAATGTGGAATGACTGTGAGGGAAAAAATGTTTAAAATAATAAAGAGAAACCCTGCAGGTGAGCAAGATTGATTTTAATAAAAGCAACAGAAGAAATACATTTCTGGGACATTTTCTGCCCCCCTCCTCTTTGGAGGGTAAGATGTGACAAGTCTGGTGTTGTCAGTCTTGCCAGCAGGAGGGCAGTGACAGGTTGAGCAGCGTGTCTGACAGGACTGAAGTCAAACCTCCAAGAGAAGTAGCACAGTGCAGAATGGCCAATATTACAGATTATGTGGGGGAGAAGGAATGCACAAGGGTTATTCAGATACCATTATACATGGCAAAAATAAACCCCGAAACAACAACCCACAAACAAATCATGATGACAGCTCTGCAAAAAAGCAGCAAGAAATGAACTCCATCTGATTCAAATCATACTGAATTACAAAGAAAAATATCACAAGCAACAGACAAGCATTACACCTCACACTCCTTTAAGGGGGCAGATAGAGTTGCAAAGGGCTCATATGCTTGTAAAAATACAAGTTTTGCTGCTTTCAGATTATGTTCAGGCTGAAAGTGATGGATGAAGTCCAACATGATACCTTCTCAGCATTGCATTCTGCAGTGACCACATAACTCCTGCTCAGTGTTTGAGTGTCCAAGAGTTATCAGGTAATGGCAGTGTCACTCCCACAACAATTACTCACTCAAGTAACAGCTTCATGGATGTGTAGCACATTAGATTTTCACAGTGTGTGGTATTTTTGCTATTATGGTGAAAAAATCAGTATTTGTGCTTAAAACTTTGAAGTTGTCTCTCTCAACATGTTGTGCTAATCTCTTTTTTTTTTTTTCACCCACTTGTCTTCAGAAGCCATCTCCTCATGCCACTCACTCCTTAGGTTGGCAGCAAACTGCCTGCTGAGCTACGAAGTCCTGGAATTCTTGTAGTTTTTATCAGTGTTCAGCAGCAGCTCATCTTATCTAAAACACTTCTGTTGGAAAGAGAACTTGCAGGCTTTCCCAACCTTGCATCTTGCAGATTTGCCTCCCTCTTAGGTTTTAATGGACAATGTGTAATAACACATTGTTTGCACTAACTAGGCGCTTTATTACAGCCCCTATGACCCAAGAACAAATCTGGGAAGCTTCTGTCCCCAGAAGGGAGTAAGCAGGAAAAGGTTTCTTTGATGTAGCATCCTAGGAACATCCTATTTTTGCATAACAAACATGAAGTGTCAGAAATGAAGTGTCTGGAATGGATCCCCCTTCCAGAGATCAGCTAATCTAATCAGTCTAGTAGCTAGCCGTAGGGATAATGGGAACCTAAAGGCAGAGTTAGGCAGAAATGCTCAATTCCAGCTTAATCATTAAAGAGGGACAAAAGAAAAAAAGAAAATAAGAAAAAAGAAAAATACAATTATAACAAAAGAGAGTGACAGAGAGAGACCAAGTAGAAGCAACAGCCGATTTGGACAGAAGAGGGGGATAAGTCCTATTTGCAAATGTTTTGCACATTTGGTGATTAATCTCAGCCAAGAAAAATGAAGGATGACTTTTTTTCTAAGATTTCAAAATGAACATGGATTTCAGCTCTGAAATAGGTTTTGTCTGTGGAAAAAGAGAGCTAAATAAAAAGACAATGAGAAAGGTTTAGCCTCAAATAGCAAATGGGAACACTTAGGCTGAATGCAATGTTTCAGTTCAGTATTTTCTCCCTGCTTCTCTCTCCCCCCTTTACTTTAGATGCCATATATGCAATGTTCTGTTTTATTTTAAAACACATTTCTCCTGTTCAACTGTGTAAATAAAAAGAAAAACCAGATGAGCTGTTTTATCCATAAAGCTCTGCTTGAAGGAGCTATAGCAGGGTTTGACAGAGTTTTTTTCAAATGTATACCAGACAGTGGCTCGGTGCACTTCCAGGTAATCCAGGGGTGAATTTACTTGGGGAAGAGGAAGGAGAAGGCTGAAAGGAGAAGGAGGGGAAAGAAACTGCACTTCCCAGCGGTTCCTTGCATGGTCATCTTCCCAGGGCAGGTAATACACTGTGTTCACAGTGAACTCCCATGTGATGCACCTGTAAGAGGCCAGTAATGTTTGCAGATTTCACTCTCCTGTTTTACGGCTTTTCCTCTCAGCGGTAACTTTGAATTTATCAGAACAGGCTATTCTACATATAAAGCTGACACTGCAATTTATTGTATCCCACACATTATACCCAAGCATATGTCCCTATGTGAAATGCTGTTTTACTCATTCAGCATTCGTGTGTGGATGATTTCTTGTGCCTCAAGTATTTAATCTAATGGGCACTTTTAGTATACACAGCTACAGGCACTAAGATTAAGGATTTAAAATACTAGACCAATATATTATATAAATGAAAATCTCTTTGGCACCCACAGATATAATATAGTATTTGGGCTTTTTGACCTTGAGCACAATTTCCATATACTCATTAAAAATTGATAGCACTTCTCATTATCCATTCCCCTCTCCTCAGCCCGCCCACCCTTCTCTCCCACATCACAGCCACCACCTCTGATTCCCTGTTCCTGCACATCAGTCTTATGGTCACCTCCAGGGGTGTCTGGGGCACCTCATTCAGGCTCTACAAGGAGGCTGCTGTTCTCTGTAAGCCATAGGACCATGTCAGGGAGCCCACCTCTTCCCTTTCAGTCAAGAAATTGAGACACACACTTATTCCCAAACATGAGATGCAAACAAAGCTTTCCACAGTCACACAAGTGTTTAAGCTGCTTGCAGCACAGTACTAGGTTTCTCAGAAACCTGCTTCTCTGAGACATCACTCAAGCAACAACTCGGGCTCTAACCATCCTGTTGTTCAGGCATCAGCACAATAGTTCATTCCTAGTATTTTGGGTGGTGTATTATTCCTGTTTTATAAAAGGCTTATCCATTCTACAATTGAATTAATAAGAGAAAAGTCTTCAGTGGGGAATAATGTGTATCTAATTATTAATGTACTATAGAACTTAGCTTTTATATTGCAATTTATATTGCAATTACCTTCTTTGTGATATAAAGCAGAACAATAAGACGAAGAACTTCTTTATTAATGCCTAATTGCATGGTAATTTAAAATATTCAAGTTTCTTTAATAAGGTGTTGTATGAATGTTACCTAATTTGACAAGATTAATTATACAATTAATTTGAGACTGCTCTCAATTAAATTAGTAAAAATTCTTAAGAATACAGAAACCTAACATGAAGTGAGATACCTATTAAACAGGGTATTAATTAGACAGAGATGAAATAATGCATGCTTTGTTAATATAAAGGGCATTGAGGAGTTGGTAAAGATGTATTATTTCATTACTTTAATAAAATAAAGGTAGTCCAGGCACAAAACAATTTCAGAGAATCCTTGAGAAGACTGTGTAAGAGAAGTCAGTGGTAGTTCTGCTACAGAGACTGAGGAGACTGATTCTCACCTCAGGTCAGATTTATTCCAAGTCGTTTGATCCTGTAGAGCTACTCCAGTGTTATTGCAGGGTAAATCCATGTACTGGCCCAATGGAGCAATGGAAAATGGAGGCAGAGCTCAGTCATGGATTAGAAAAATTTTCACCAGCTAAATTTCTATTTAAAAAATGAAAAAGAATGATGTACCCCAGCATCATAAATTCATAAAGTGAAACAGGTTAGAATCTGGAATACTAATGGCAGAAAAAAAGGCAAAAGGCAGGGTCACAACCTTGGACTTCAGGAGGAAGTTCGTGGACCTGCTTGAAGCATCCCAAGGAAACAGTCCCAGAGAGAAGAGGGGCCCAGGAGACCTAATTGATTTTCAAGAGCTACAACTTCCAATATCTAGAATAGCTCATTCTGCCCTGTGGACCAAAGGTGATAGGAGACCAGCAGGGATGAACAAGCTGCTCCTGACAAAAATCTAACACTACAAGGAAGTGTACAAGGGAGGGAAGGCAGGGGTCAGGCAACCCATGAGGAATAAAGACACCGTGCAAGTGTGCTGAGATTACGAAAGGCAAAGACCACAGGGATCTCAGTCTGACAAACTGCATGAAGGGCAAAAAGAAAAGCTGATACAGGTACAACAGCAGCAAAAGGAATGCTAGGGAAAATGAGAACCTGTTGCTGAATGGGAACGTGGATCTTTACAAAATTGATTTTTGACCACAAAGAAGGTCAAGTTCACCATGACTTTTACATCTCTTTTATCTGCTTGTACCCAGTATCCCACACACTGTAGGCCAGGAGGAAGGTCCAGAGCAAGGAAAACTTATTCTTTGTGAAAGAGATAGGGAACACTTAGACAAATAGCATACACATGTCCCTGGGATCTGATGGGAGGCACCCACAAATGCTCAGGAAGCTGGCCAGTGCCATTGTGAGGCCAGTCTTGATCATCTTTGAAAGGTCATGGTGATCAGGAGAGGTTTCAGTCTTAAAGGAGAGGCGACAGTGGGTACTAACATTTTCAAAGGTTGGATCACTTTTCTTTCATTCTGAGATGGCACATACAGTGTATTTCAGATGTGAATTCTTGCTCACAGCCTCCATTGTATTAATCACAGCAAAGTTCTTGTGAGACGGAGAAGCTCTGTAAAGCATTTCTTCCTTTCAGGGAAACTGACTTCAAATGACCTGCCTCAGGTCAGACATGAAATCTACTTTACTTGAACTCAGTTCTGCTGAGTATCAGGCTATCACTCTTCACTAGAGAGTTGTTCACATTTCTACCATGTCCATCTTATAAGGACAATAAAGTTTTTGCCAAAATATTTTTACAGCACTCTCCACTATGAATGTAAGCAAATTTGTACCTATCTAGAGTGGAATTTCCCTCATCTGGCTTCAGACTTCCACAATGTGGACATCAACATGCAAGATAGTCCCTCTATGATCCCTTTGCAGATAAAGGAGGAAAGCAGACTCTGCTAGATGTGCATTACCAGATGTGTTAGATATCTGTTTGAGAAGTCATATTTCATATTCTAGAACTGCCTATATCTCTGCAAAAAGGGAGCCTAGCATGACTAGCTCACATGATATCACTGATATGATCAATGAGAACAGAACCAATTGCAAATGCCAAATATTAGGAAGCTATCCACAGAGTGACCTTTAGTGAGATATTCTTCAAATAAACTGCAAGAGCAAATAAAATCAAAACAGGCATTCCAAGAGCAGGAAGAATCTTGATTATTAGATATTATAGCTCATCCATGTGAACTCCTACCTTCTCTGTTTCAAACTCAGACAGACAACATGAGTTTAGGTATTTGAATCCAACCAAAGTGCTTAGTCTTTAGTATTAGTATTAGTAGTACACTATGTGTACATGTTACTGTCGTAAACTCTTCTATATTATGACAAACCAATCACTATTACTTTGAAGATATTTTAAGGATTTGCTATGTATGAGCTGAATTGTTTTACTATATAAATTAGACTTATACTGCACTACGGTTAGATAATGTAAACCCAAAGGTTTAAGGAGATTTGAAATTTTCAAGTTTGAAAGTTTCAACTTCCAAGTTTACTTTCAATTTCTCATTTTTAGAAATTCCAGTTTAAAATATATTCTCTGAAGCATTTTTTTTATTTAGCAGAAACATGAAAATTTTTATCATCTTAGAATGAAAGAAAAACAGCCTCTGCTCACTCATGCAGATTAACACCTTGCGACACATAAAGTACATTCAAACTACTGCACCCCAATGTTAAAACCAGTACAAATTTATTTTTGAAAATGAGAATTCTTCTGTTTCTTAGTAAAGCAGTTTTGCTGCTACATGATTTGCTGCACTGGTTTGACAGAGAGTCCATCATCATAGCTTCAGCCTTTCTAAAGTGGCATCTCACAAACACAGTGAAAATATGGGGGAAACAGACATTTCTGTGCATAGAGTGACAGCAATTCCCATTCCTATCAGTGTCTGTCGAGTGCCCGGATATAAATGTCACTTGAGCACAGTGCTCCTAAGAAGTGTCTTCAAAACCATAAAAGGTATTCTGCAAAGCTCCATCTCTTTGACCTGACTGCAAAAATCTTGGAGTAGATGATTGAAGAGAGCATGGCTAGAGGCAAGCGTTCAAACCAATTGCTCTGTTGTGTCATAACAAGGGCAGAAGGAATGACACATTCAAATGGTCCATTTTGAATATCTTAAAAATTTCAACAACAGAGGGTAACAATCCAAGTTTTTCTAGCTTCCAAAAGCGGTGATATTTATCCATGCCAATAAATATAAATAAATAAATAAATAAATAAATAAATAAATAAAATGCATTTTAAACACTCCTCAACCCACAACCCACCAAGGACTTGTGCTCCTTCATCATCTTAATCTTGTTCTGCAGGTCAAAGGCTTTGCATGAAAACATTCAATTTTTTTTGTATTTTGACTTGAAATGACAAATCTGTGGCTGTGGCAAATCCACTATTCATGAGAGACAGCCACAGTTTCATCTTACTCTGCTCATGTGCAAAACACTTAACTAGATCTCTCTGCTCAGTAGAGAGGGTGGGGGGCAAAGCAGAAAGCTGGTGTGCCCAGACCCACATCATCAGAATAAAAGAACAACCTGAAGTTTTTTCAACCTTCTCAGTCAGAGATGGGGGCAATTCTAAACGAAATGAGAACTTGCCAGCCATAACTAAGCTATGGGAATGGGGAATGTGCTTGAAAAGAGATATTTAAATGGCAGAGCTGTCAACCTTTCTGCCACATCAGTGTCTTTCAGTTTCTATGCAATACCTTTCGCTCTCCATGAAAGTCATGCTTATTCACCTTCCTCCAGTTTAGAAAAGATCAGGTGTCCATGGGTGTACCCCAAAAGCTGGGATGTACTCATTCCTACATTTCTACAAGTTATCTCTAACCTTAAATTTGGCTCAAACAACTGTCACTTCAGAGAAATGTGTGAAAGGAACCAGATTGTGTCTCCAACTACAGTCTACAGAGTATAGCAAATACCACTGCAGAACTCATCTTCCTGCTCTGACAAGTGTAGTTAATGAAGTGCAGGCCAAAATCTTGCAGAGTTGCTTTATACATATCCTGTACTACTTAGTTTCAAAACAGAGATTTTACTTGCAGGGAAAACTTCCACTTGGGAACGTGTTGCCAGTCAGCCTAGCAACATGCCCCTCAATCTGGAGCGTGTGTGGTCTCCAAAGGCAGCTCTTTGGGACTGTCTGTCAAAACAGCAGCATCCCATTCAAGAGACAAAGTGTTAAAGTAATCTCATGTCTTTTATAGAGTTATGCTCAAGCTAGGACTTTTCTTTTAATGAAGCTTGCTGATCAAGGTTATCAAGTCAGGCAGTCAATAGCACTGAACCCTTTTATCAGCTCTTCTTGGTAATTATAAATTATTTGCCATTAGACAGTATGCTAATTCTTAGACTCCTACAAAGAGCTTAATCAATTGAGTGCATTTTATTATTTTCTAGTCTAAACATCGTGGACTCATCATATAAAGTATCCAATAACACTTAATTATTCTAGATAGTTAACTGATGCCAAACCAATCAGAAATTATATTTGAATTTATTAGTCTTCCTGCATTATTTAGCCAGCACAATGGAACAACAGAAACAAAATACACCCAAGAGGTGAAGTGCAAACTGAGCAACAAATGAGGGTCTGAAGTTAGTGTATAGAAAAATGAAGCAAAATGTGTGATTAACTTTCAGAAGGGAGAGGTCAGGAAAAGTAAACCAGGCAGATCTGTATTATGCATTCTCCTCTGGGTCATATTATTGCTAATTTAGACCTGCACAGGCATGTTAACCCTGAGAAACATTTCTGTATCTGAGGTTGGCTTCCTCACATCAAAGCATTTCTAGTCATTGTCTTGCAATTTTAGGAACAGATCCAACAAAGATGCCTGATACTTATCCAAGGGCAGGCCTTTGAATTCAGACCTCTGATTCTGAAAATGCTGTCCAACTTTCACCTAACTCTTGCCCCATCTCTCCTCCCTTGTCTTCCTAGACTTTGTAAATGACCTGAAAAACCTTTCCTGCTGAGAGTATCTGTTACAAAAATAATTGTTAGTCCAGGTGGCTGCCTCCTACCCAAGAATTTTCTTACAGATGCAGTAATCTGCCATTTAAGTTACCTTCACTTTGTCTGGCTGGCACAAAGCATTTGTGTAGCTCTTCACTAGAGTCCCACATGCAAGCAGAAGATAGGTGTTATTGTGAACCACAAACGAAAATGTTTTCCACAGCCCTATCTTTCCCATGAAACCCTGGCAGAGTGATAAAAAAGCATCATGTTGAATTCCTTCTGGAGTCCTTATTATCCTCCTGCCAAAAGCCTGCTCAGTCTTTAAAAATAAAAAAAAAAAAAAAGGAAAGAGAAAAAAACCAACAAGAAGTGAAACCACAAACCTCCATAAGTCCAAAAAAAGAATATTTGTTTAAATAGTGTGTAATAGCAGTGTGTAATGCTTCACCTTTCCCTTTTTGCCTGCATTAGCACAGCCTCTGAATCAGGAAGCATTTTGGCATAAGTAGATACAGCCTTAAAAAAGAATCTCCCACACAGGAAAAGACTCATTCTGGGCGACCAGAGCTGGCTGCCCCTCTGGGAAAGCATACCCTTTAATTTAAGCTGAGGCTACTTTTAGCTTCTGTATGTGTAATTTAGGACTGCATTTGCTTTTAAGTGAGTTGCAACATGTTCTTTTAACTGGGTAATGGATCAGGCTGCAGACTCTTCCACTGCTGAGATGTGGCTCTAAATAAAACTGAAAGAACTGCCCTATGGGGTCAGGCCAGAATTTCATTTAACTTAATATCCTGTCTCCAACACCCGCTAGTGTCTGCCTGGTAGAAAAAATATAAAAGCCACAGCAGAAAGAACTGAGTGATTCTCTCCTCTGTGACTTGTCCCAGCTCCTGGCAATCAGCAGCTTAAAAACTGCTGAAATTAACTAATGAAGTTGACACTTAACATGTAGATTTCAGATCCAGAGACCTTTCCCAAAGTTGTTCCCGCATATACCATTTTTAAAGTAACAAACAAACCCTTCCATTGTCATCACTGACTTGTGAGAAGACAGAGTGAAAGTAGAATGGTGCTGATGATCCCATCATCAACAGTCAACAGGGACTGTCTTGTATATATATATATATATATATATATAGAAGGAGATGAAAAGTTAAGAAAGCAGGACAGCTAAATCTAAATGTTTGGATAGCAAGGGAGTATACCCATAATTCACTAAAAATACCCATAAAATATATAGCAACTCCTTTTATGAGTTTTTAGAAGTTTTTTGAATCTCTGTAGTTATCAATATTCAGTCTTTTTTAGCAATTTTTTTACAGTCAATTCATTTGACCCTCATTTCTTACTATTTTGAACGCATGCTTGCATGCTTGTATCATAAGAACTTCTTTCTCATTCTGTTTAAATATGGACTGAAGATACTGAAAGATACTTTTGCAATACAGGCAAAGCAATAAACACATGAGGTCCCAGATTTGCTTAGAAATTCTTGTCTAAAGCCATTTTGATCTGCTCTCTCTGCCAGTAAAGTGTAAACAGCACTGTAAGAATCAATCCTGCACACCTCTGTCACACCACTGGCTGAGCAATCTTTGTTGTCCACAGCTCCTTAAGAGAGGAGTTTATCTACTGTCTGCACTGACACGCATAAAGCAGCCAGGCACTAATGCACTGTAGCATCCCTGGTTTTTCTTTATTTACTTACAGAATGTGAAGCTGGATACAATACTGAACAAAACAGACATGGTCCTGCCACAAGGAGCTTCTCTGCTTTCAGGTCTTCCCACTCTGGTGCCACAAAACAACTTAAGCCTCTAGAGCTCCCTTGAACTTTCAGTTTCTGCTTGAGAAGGTGACAAGTTCATCCAGAAATGTCTGTCAATTTGACACAGCATTACCCTACACTGTCTGTCACTGTCCATTTGCTGGAACAGGCTGATGGAACACTTCCCATTGGGTTCAGCACAAAAATCAGGTGTAAAATTCACCCTAGAAAACTGACCAGGCCCAGCCAAGGGAAGGTAAGGAGTAGGCCAGAGATAGGTTATGTAGTTCAACTGGTTTCCACAAAAATATGTGAAAAAGCATTGACATTAACCTGGGAGAAGATGTGCACTACCTTTTCCAAAATCAACCTGATTTGAGTCTTAAACCACTGTAATTTTCAGCAAATGGATTCCACACAAGACACAAAAAATTATATAAATAAAAATTTAAAAAATACTTTAAAAGTTAAGCTGACTTTTAGGAGAGAACTGAGGATTGTTTCTGGTTGCTGCTAAGGAGCAGTACAAATTCGGAGGACCTTAAGCTGAAGCAGATGTCTCCCAGATGTCAGCTGAAAGAGAAACCTGTCTCTATGCCCCACCACGGGGTGGTGGGCACAAAGAAGGGGAGATAGCAGTGGGAATCAGACCCAAAATATCTGAGTGCCCAAACTTCTCCCTCTCTGTCTGCCTTTGAAATGAGGCACACGGACTCAGAAATAATCTCCAGCATAACTCTGGGAAAACATGTGCTGCGGACGTCGTGAGACAAAGGTGTGAATCAAGAGCTGAGGGTGAGGAAGATGAAGTTCTCTTTTTATCCCCCATAAATCTGTACCTGCCAGGGGGATTCGATCTGCAGACACAGCACAGGTGATAGAGCAAGCAGGTTGCAAAGCATACATCACAAAATGAATGCATTGCCTAGTACATAAGTTTCATCACTTAGCACATGAACATTTCCACCTTTCAAGCAAGCAGTTAAACGTAGAAAGAATTATAACTTTTCATTGGAAATTTTCTGACTATAGGAAATGAAAAGTAATATCAGGTTTAAGAGTTTGGGAAGCAGAAGTTAAGGGACAGACACCAGATAAATATTAAAGTCCGTATTTTGGTGAATAAAAGGTTGCTATACAGCAGCTCATACCTCCTCTCTTAATAATAATAATTTTTTCTTTTTTAGGTGTGCACACTGTAGCCATGAATAAGAGTCAGAATGGGGATCAGTTCTTCCGGTCATGACAGTGAAGACAAGGGAGTGTGTACCTCATAGTTGGTCAGTTAGATTTCATTAAAACGTTGCAGATAATCTTTGAGGATGAGGTCATGAAGGCCCCTAAAGATGTCCATCTTTACAGGCTGCTGCTGAGTTTTCTAAAGCTGCAGGACATTATTTATGCATGGCTATGCTGGACTTTTAGGTCTTTAAGGCTTTAACAAAGTTTTGGTTAGTACATTAGGATCATCAAAGCATCAAAAGTACCCCCTTAAAGATAGTTTTTCCTCTTACACCAAATTCTTGTTGGGTATGAAATATTAGATGGAATATTATAGATCATACATTGATCATACTATTGATAAGTTGGGAGGTAATTTTAACTCCAAGTAATAAAGATAAAATCAGGATTTTTTTTCATTTTGTTGCTTCTTGGAAGTCTTAGCAGCAGTGATACCTTGGACACCAGCTCCTCCCTTATTCACACAGAAAAATGTGAACTGCTCCCCTGTGCCTATGGCAATATAACCCCCTGTGCATAAGTAGGGAGACACATCTTTGATAATATGAAAATGGAATTTATTCTCCAGCAGTGAGGAAAAAAAGTGCTACTCTGTGACACAATATATGTGGTCCATCATACAATTACAGACACTTGTCCAGTCTGGCTTTCGCCCTTCATGTAGCTTACATTAGCAACAAAACATGCATACATCTTTTGTTCTCACCACCTCCTCACACCACTGGGAGCTGGATAGCCATAAAAACCCTATCTAAGTGAGGGAGAAACAGCAATTAATGCGGAGCATCATATTACATAATTCTTGTCTCTTCATCCCACGTTTATGCTAGCAATATATGACACTGCTTTTTACATACAATTGCAACTTTTTTTTCTGGTTATTCATGCTTTGGAGAATGCTGCTTTAGGCATTCAATAGCAATTATACTTGGTGAGAAGAACATACAATACAAATTAGAGCAATATAGATTTTCCCCCCTGTTACTTTAATGTTTAGTTACCCTGTTAGATTTAAACTGAGTACATAATGTTTAAGAAATTACTTTCACTGAAACCCATTAACTGACAATTAGAAATAGCATTTTAATCCAAAGGAGTGCAGCAAAACATTACTGCAATTAATAGGTACGTTGGAGCAGTGAAAAATCCACTCTAAACCAAAGTATATCCATGGTGGCAGGTTGTTTATATCCAATACTTAAAAGCATCTTGAAAACTGAGGGCAAGAATCTTCGCCAGTGAAAGCAATGGAGTTACTCCTATTTACATTCAGTTAGGGCTTGTGACTTGAGCCCATATTTCATTGCTTTGGCAAAACTCACCACTTGCTGGTGACCAGGCAAAGAATGAGGAAGAGATTTAGGGGACAGGATTTTTGCAGCCAAGTTCCAGCTGAGTGAGGAGCTGGAGACTCTGAGGCTTATGCTCATGGCTACTCATATTCCTTCTCTTCCCATTTGCATCTCCTCCTGGCTAAGGCAGCATCTTCTTCCTCCTGCTTTTTTCTTCCTTGCCTCTTAGTTTAGACAGCAGCAGGAGTGACAGAACCTGCAGAGGTTTGACACTTGTACCGGGACTTTCTGACGCAGGTGAATTTGAACAAGCTCCTCTGAGTGGAACCCTGTGTCTGCTTTCTTCATGGTAACCTCTAGAGAGAGGTCTGGACACCGTTTTTTAAACTCTTTTAAAGAAGAAATCAGTCAAAATTTCTTTCCTTGTATAACTGTCCCAAATCAATATTTCTCTAGTATTGCCCAGAGGACAAGTATTTTGCCAATAGCTGCAGATGATGCTTTGTTAGCAAGGACAGAAGTAAATGTTTCTAGCAATCATAGCTAATGCTCATGTGCTTGACCAGTAGTTTAGTTTTTTATGCTGTGTAAAGAATGAGATGTTCTGAATATATATATATTGATTTAACTCCAGACAGCCACCAAGTACCACACAACCACTCATTCACTTCCCCAGCAGCAGGACTGGGGAGAGAATTGGAAGGGTAGAAGGTAGAAAACTCAGAATGAGATAAAGACAATTTAATAGGGAAAGCAAAGGCTATGGACACAAGCAAAGTAAAACAAGACATTAATTTCCTTTTTCCCATGGGTAGGCAGGTGTTCAGCCATTTCCAGGAGTGCAGGGCCCCATCACATGTAATGGTTACTTGGGAAGACAAACACCATCACTTCAAATGTCCACTCTTTCCTCCTTCGCCTCACTTTATGTTCTGAGCATGATGTAAGATGGCCTGAAATATCCCTTTTGTCAGTTTGGATCACCTGTCCTGGCTGTGTCTCTATCCAACTGTCCAAACACCCCCAGTCTCCTCAACAGCACGTGGGTATGAAAAGCAGAAAAGGCCTTGGCTCTGTGTAAGCCCTGCTCAGCAATAAAAAAAATTTAAAAATCTATATTATTAATTCTGTGTTCACCACAAATCCAAAACACAGCCCCATACCAGCCACAGTGAAGAAAATTAACTCTACCCCAGCCAAAGCCAGCACAATATGTCATCCAAAGTCAGCCCTACTGCTTCTCTCTCCCAACAGGACCAGCTTCTGCTGCACCTCATACCTGTCCCACAACACTCACCTCCCTGCACACAGCAGCATACACCTGCACAGCACGATGTTGGCTGAAGGATTTTAGATTATCTATACCTGTACAGTTTTTATGAACAGCTTGTAAAGGATGATGAAGACACTCAGAACAATGGTGCTTATACCCACAGGAGGCAGCCCACCTCTGCTAAAAGTTTATCCTTCCTCTAAAAATCAAGTCTCATCCTCTGAAAAATTTCACCTTTCTACCGTTAGCCATTTAATTTAAAGCACAGAACTTTATATAGCAACTAATCTCTGTGTGGCCTGGCAGAGCTAGCTGATTGTCACAGATAATTGGCTGATTTGGACAGCATTCAAGCTAGTGGCCTTCTATATCCAAGATAATCTCTCTTCACAATATACTCTGCACTCTTCTAAAGGTAGCATAGAAAGACCATCATCATTAGCAATTTTGCTGAAGAGCAATATTTAATAACTGACTAACAGGCCATTACTTGAATTGCCTACCTCTGTCATTTTCAGCAGGGCTAAAATAGGAATCCCCTCTCAGTCTTCCAGAACATAAGAGGTTTGTAAGCAACTATTTGTGTAAATCTGGGAGCATGTAGGTAGTCATGAATTTTTTGCTTTCCAAATAAAGAAAATATTTAATTAGTGTCAGTAAGCCTCTTGTACAAACAAAAGGTTTTCCCTGGCTACATCTGCATGTGACAGAACTCCTTTCTGTGCAGATAGACCTGTGCTGACAGCAAATGGCACATGCTTATCCAACCTGCAGCATGCAAGACGTACACAGTAGCTGGGAGCAAACAGTGTATTTGCCTTTATTTACACTCACATGTTTCTCCAGAACAGAAAATGCAAAACTTGGTCTCTGTCCAAAAAGCTGTTCAAATAATCTTTTTGCTCTGTTATTGAATGGCAGATAACAGAGAAGGGCTGAGTCCAGAACAAGGGTTCCTGGTCACATTTGTGCACAGCAGTAACAACAGCAGCCACAGCCTCATTATTCTTGCGCTTACTCATTCGTAGACATCTGGAAATACCTGCTGATGTTTATATGTTTTGCCAGCATTTAATTTAAAGTTGCAGCTTTATCCAGGGCAACAATTACAAAGACTTACTTTGTACAATATGGGGATAAATACAGCTGTGGCAACTATTGATATGAAGAATGCAGTTTTCTAGCATTGGAAAACATCTTCAGCCACTATAAATCACAGAATTGTTAGGGTTGGAATGGATGTCTGGAGATCTAGTCCAACTCATAAACCCCCAATGAACTACTTTATATTATATCAGATAAAGTTCTGAAGTTCTAGCCTAGGGTCATTTAGGTAATTTTTTCAGAGTTTTGAAAGAAAATTTTACTGAGGTCTCTATTTTTAATTGATATTATCTTGATTACCTTATTGAGATGCATTAAAAGGAAGAGTGAAGCAGCACCAATCCTACCAGACCCTTCATGTTGTCTCTGTAACTGTAAAATGCTGTAGTGAGTGACACACAATAGCTAAGGAACCCACAGTGGTCCAAATCATGTATTCCTTCAAAAATGCAGATGATCTCACATATTCTGGATTTTGGGAGCAAACAGGCAAATCTGCCTCCAGACTGCAAGCAATGTCTTAGGCCAGCAAACAAAGACACAAGGAGGAAAAACATGCCAGCCCAAAGATCAGCAATTGCTGCTTAGTTCCCTCCAAGGATCCAACCATTTAACATTTTCTGTGTTTTTAGTAGCAAATTAATTAGTTTTTAATCCTCAACACCGAATCAGTGCAGACATTAACATGCAGTAAGTAAAATTCACTTTGTTTGGTAAGTGTGGTAAGTGTGCTGTGTTCTTTTGGAACCATTCTCACCATTCTCAAAATAAGTATTTTGAATACCCCAGCTCTGTGAGGCACATCATGGAGCTACAAGTCAATAGTCTTTCACTTAATCTTTTATGTATCTCGTTCATTGTTTTCAAAGAACAACACTGCCTCCATCTTGTGCCCTGTACTCATGATGTACACCAAAGGCACAATAAAAACACAAATTCAAAGTGCTCGGCAAAACAGGTTTCTTAAGAAGGTGGTTTAATCACTGCAAATTTTTACAGACCCAAAGGCACTACCTGACATTCAGCCAAATTGCAGTTAACTATTAAGCCATTCTTCAGCTTTAGCGAGCTCATTTCAAACCGAGTTAAACAAGAAGTGACTGACAATAATACTAATTCCCACAGCATCAGTACTACTGCTCTTGTGCTGTATGAGGAAAGGTCTGGCACAGCTCCTGCTGGCATCATGCATCCACCTGCAGCTTCTATGACACAGATGGCTGACACAAAACTTCTCAAAAACATAGGCAATGCCAACAGGACCAAAAGCAGGCTGTTCTTAAAATGAGAGGTACTTTACAGGTAACCAAGTGCTAAACAGAACAGAGTGGATTAAGTCTTATTCTCCTATGTGTCACGTGACTACATGACCTCAGACTGTGAAGCTAGCTTCTTCATATTTCTGAAAGTTTAAGAGTTTCAACTGCTAAATCAAAAATAGCCTCAGCTCAGATCCCTAACAATACTATCCTTCTGACTGTCACCTAAAATGTGAAAAGTTCAGATTCGTGTCTGTTCAGAAGGCGGGAGCAAACAGGCACTCCATCTGCAAAGGAATGGAAATAGGAGAAACACAGACCTCTGTAGCCTGGGGAAAGTGTCAGCTAAAAGAGAAATAGCCCAGACCTGAGGAGATGTGTGCAGTAAATGAGAAGAGTGTTCTCAAGCTAGTTTCCAGCTAGAGTAGCATGGACACAACTGAAGAAGCACAAAAGGCAGTGCTAACAGAGGACTTGATTGCTGATAAGGGCTGGTCTTTTATGATCTATCAAGTCAAGTCAAACAAAAATCTGTATGAATTCAGCTTGTGTGATTTTGAAGGTCAGCCCTCAGAGGGTACAATGTGCTAATTAAATGTAAGTAATAACTTACTAATAACAGGAAGAGATGTCCTTACTTTTTTGAGTTGTCTATGCATCACGAAGAATATCAGGGCATTCCAAATATACCTCGCCCGTGCCCACCTGTCCTTAAAAACACCTAGTTGTTTTTTAAAGTAGCTCTTCTTCACCAGTTTCCTTAGAACATGAACTCATCGCCTTGCCCTTGGCTTGATACTACTTCTCCAGTAGTTACCATTTTTTTCACATCTTCTTTATTTCTACAGCTACATTTGTTAGTGTTTAGCCAAAACGTTTATGTGTAGACCATAAACATAGTGCACCAACAAGCAAGGCTCTTAAAATGTCACATCCATGTTCAAATAGGAACATGCTGAAAGGATTTCTATAATGTCTTAAATAGATGGCATAAATCATGTCAAATAGACATCTGAAATCTCACTAAAAGTGACAGTAGTCCCTAATTTCCCAAATCAAAACCACATTCTGAAGCAGAACCACTAAGGAAACAAAGGGGTTTAACCAGAGGTAAACCCATCCAGAGGTATAACAGTTAAGGTATCCTGCAGGGCATAATGGCAGTGGCAGCTGGATAGGAGTCTGGCCCCAAGCCATGAGCTGGCAGTGCAAGCAGCCTGCTTGTTCGTGGGAACCTTCTAAATCTTTTTCATGACACCTCCCAGAAATTTCTAGCAGGCTTAAAAAGCACATATAATTGCAGGGTTTGGATTTCTTTTTTCCTTTCCAGACACTTAATTCCTAGCTACTCTCTTGCCTCTTGGGGTCTCTCTTTCCGAGTTCTTCTCTCATCAGTGCGTGCACATAAAAATGTTTACACCAATCCACTCCTTCAGAACAAATGTCCCTCTGTAGCCAGGGCGAGCCCTCCTTCTCCAGGTGCCAGCAGTTACTTTTCTGGGATGCGGAGTGGAGCTGACAGGAGTGGAGCACATATGAGGAAGGAGCATAGCTGTGAAGTTGCAAGTTCACCAGCCACCACATGCCACAGATGTCAGAACACATCTCCCTCTGCTTTCTCTGCTCTGCCAAAAATAAAGGCTAGGGGCAGAACTCGGGTCTTCAATTCATTTGATTGCCCTCTGCTGTGACTCAAGGACAAATGTTTGCCTTTAAAGCAGCAAGAAAAAATCTACAAAGGGAGAAAGTTCATATACCTGTAAAATAACTTTAGCACAAGCAGGCAGATAATGCTGGTTGTCACTAGAAAGTTTCAAACTGTCTGAAACTGACACACTGTGAAGTTTATTTTTATTCCAAATTCCAGATGGAAAATATCACAGGAAAAAGAACAATGATTATTTCAAGTTGTGATTATTAAATCACAACCATTCAATTTTATTAAAATTAAAATATCATGTCTGATTTTAATCCTTTCAATTTCACATTATGGAAACATAACAGGAAGCTGTAATGCTAAAGGTGACTTGCTCTGTTATAAATGATACATCAAATTAAATCAGATAAGTTTCATGAACCAATTAAGTGGTTGGGCCCAGTTAAGATTTCTATCTGCTGCTTAGACCTTAGATGTTCTTTCATGACAAAAAAGGTAATAATTAACTTTTTTCACATGAAAAATTTAGATTTTGTTAAAACAGGCCTTTCCAACTCAAAAAAATAACTTATTGTGGAAACTGATTATTTTGAACACTCTTAAGGGTGTTTTAATCATGGTGTTATCCTCTACATGACTCAAAGCCCCGGTGAATCAAGGGGCAGAGGGGGTGCTGTTCACCTGGTGACTGCATGGTTACCAAGGGTGCACAACCCTGCTGGAAAACCAGGTCATTCCAGTGATTAAACTCATTTACAATATTTCGAACACAAGAGTGGCTCTGAAAGGATCACGGCAATATTGACAAGAAAGTCAATGAGATGCTGGGGAAATTAATGCTGCACACTTGATACACTTGGAATTGCCATTAACTGGAAACTCAACTAATCCTACAGAATGGGGGCATGGAGACAGCATGAATTAGGAGCAAAAGAGGGTGTTCAACAAGGTAGGTGAATAAGTCCAGCTGCCACTGGACTTTGTGTGGCACTAAAGTAGTCAGACCATCAGCCCAAGATTTGCAGTATAATTTCTGTGGGTGGAACAAACTGTACAACTGGAGCACTGACTGTTTAAAAAGAAATGATTGGAAGAGCCATTGATTGGTCTCAGGTTTTCTTGACAATGCTGTTCTTTTGTCCAGTCTGCTTCTATACATCATGGCAAATGTGTACCTAAAAATACCCAAAAAACTCCTAACAAAAACAAGCTTAGTAATACAGAAGCTGACCCTACTTCTATGTTTCTTTTCTTTTTTATTTTTTTTGTCTTTCTTCTCTTTTTTTTTTTTTTTAATTCCCCATCCCCTTCCTCCAAAAAAGAAATGAAAACCCTTTTAGAGAAAAGCTATTTCAGAGCTGTCAACTGTCTTTCCAGGGAATTTTTAACTGATCTCACAAGATGTGCAGAACCTACATTATCAATGGATAGGAAAAAAATGTCTGTAACCAAACAATAAAATAGTAATCCATTCTCCATCACAAGAGGAACTTTCAAGATGAAGAAAAAGCTTTTCATTCATTTTAAATATGGCTCAGTGATGGAGACCAAACTAAAGATACAGAGCTTACAGTGAGTACCTCAGATCAAATTGCTGGTGTGAAAATAAATATACTGCCTTTATGCAATGACTGCAAGCACCTGGGATGATTTTTCTGTAGTAGTTGTATGTAAGGTATTTGGGCCGATCCCTGTCAATTTATTTGTAGGTCAGCTGTCAATATTTTGTCTTTGAAGCAGCTCCTCTCACCTTGTGTTTTTCTCAGCTTTCTCTCTTTCCTCTGCAGCACAATTACACGTGAGTCAGGGCAGTCAACAGGCTGAGCCTCTGTGATTTTTTTCTGAGCTCCTCTGTTCTCAGGTTTTCTGACATTCCTAGCATGAATAGGTGCACTAAGATAATTACGCTAATCCATCTAGCAAAACACCTAACTTATATATTTGAAGCTAATTAGATAAACTTCAAAATGGGTCATTTTTCAGCCCCTCAGCCTCTGCCTGCTTATGAGCATTACCCCTGAGGGGACTCTTTCTCAATCAGGTAGACATTTCTGGGAATGAGATCTAATGAATCCCTTTACCTCCTGAACTGAAAACCTCTTTAAGCAAACTGAGAACAAATTCAGGCATGATAGAAGAAGGAACTCTCCCAAGGCAACAGTACTGCTTCATCCTACCTAGATTAGGTTTGACCCAACCTACTGACAAAAGGGCAAAAGCTTTTTGGGAGCAAAAGTGTAGTGGGATCCTTACTTCACCAGTAAAGAAAGGCAAGGCAAGACTATACCACTGAGTTGCCCTTATTGACATTAGTGTTATATGCAGATAAGATCCTTTAAATGAATAATAAAAAGCATTGCCAGAAATGAGTCTGTTCTCTGGATCTTGGAGGTAGATTAAATTTCACTAGTACCAGGGCCTTTTTTTCTGCCCCAGATTTTTCAAAATGTTTAAGCCTGATGTTGTTACACTAATGCTTTGTGCTTTTTTAATGTGAACTTTTGTGGGTTTAAAAATTATGACAAAATATCTAAAAATAGATACTGTCTTTTTCCATTAATGACAGTTGACCACAGTATTTTTGTCAGTTTTTAACTGGAGTCACATTCTCTTGAAAAATTCCCAGTAAGAAACAATTCTGACCTACAAAGACATCCTGCCTAACTTAGAGACCAACAAAGGCAGCAGGGGAAACAGCAGCACTGACTTGCAGCAAGTTGAAAAAAATGAAATAGCAACTCAGTGACAAATCTAGGATTCAGTCAAAACATTTAAATGATTCAGAGTCATGCTTCTCCATTTACATCAGCAACATTACAACAAAGATTAATAGCACTGTAGACTTCCAGGCTTTTGACAAAGAAAAGAGTGCCCAAGTATAACATATTTTTGGGCAATAGTGGGGCAAAAAGACAGAATCTGGGGGGGCAGGGGGAACAAAGAAAAGGAAAAAACAGGCACAAATGTGAAGCATTTTAGCAAATATAACTGGTGAAGTACACAGTCACAAACCTGTGCTACTCTCCACAAACCTTCTGTGGTCTCTGCCAACTTAAAAGGAAATACAATGAAATAATCTTCTAAAAATGTTTCTATGCCAATGTGGTACTAAGCCCATTTCCAAAGCACAAACTGTCAGTCTAACCAGGAACGATATTCCTTTATAAGTTAAGATGGGATATGTGATGCACCTGAGCTCAACAACCTTTGGCTAGAGCAGGCTTGCTTTCTTTCTTCTTCCAGACCTTCCTACATCTCTGAAGCAGAAGGGAGATGCTGCCCTCGAACAGCACCACACCAGCCTCAGACATGCACCCCTGCAATGTGGAGCTGTAAGGCTGCAGAGGTGCAAGCCTTGCTGCTTCTACTGCTGGGACCACATGGGAACAGATTTGCTATAAAACTGGGGGGGTGAGGCAAAAAAAAAATCATTGAACCAGTAAAACTGACACAGGCCTTTTGTTTCCTCACACTCCAGAAGAAAAGTGTAGCACACACTGGCTGTGTGCAACCTACTGGGGCTCAGTTGTTCCCAGGGAGAGAAACACAGGTGAGCTCCTGAATTGCTTCCCCCCACCTCTTTTCCTGTTCTGACACTGTAATTTTAGAGGTTGAAACAGATGAAAAAGGCTTTTCCACTGTAACACAAGGTCTTTTCTTCTATTGCCAGCCACAAGTGTAATGACTTGTGATTTTCTGTTCCTTTTGCTTCCAGAATCAGCTCTGATGGAGCTCCCTAATGATAACAAAACATCACTGCAGTAATATTGATACCTGTTGTAATCACTGGCATTCTGGCTTTTCAATTTTCACTATTTGCCTTGGATCAAGTAGCTCTGTGCTAATGCAGCAGAAGGTCACCAGATGAAGGGGCTGATAACAGAGAGGGACTGTTCTACTTAACATGCATGGAGGATTATGCTTTTCAGTCATCCTCAAGCTAATCTTTCAAGTTGTCCTTTTTTGACTTTCTCAGTTTAATCAGTTTAATCTCATCTTCCTTCTTTTCTGATTACAAGGATTTTCTGTAGAAACCTTGCCTCCACAATAAGGACCACGTGGCAATTTATTCTTATATTGATTTCAACATTTCTTTTCTACTACCAGGGCTCTGATATAAGGGGGAAGGGTGAGAGCTAGAGGGGAAGCAGAGGGGGTCCCTCTAGTGCCTCCTGCCTAGCAGATCCACACACTTTTGTTATTTGGGAGTCTGACTACTCCTTTAATATACTTGAAGTCAGAAATGGCAGTCAGATTGGAAATACTCAGCTGTGATTAAAGTTAGTGGAGACAGTAAGAGTGATAAAACATAAGGCACACTAAATCTGGGGCACTGGTAATCAGAGTCTTCGGGGCACATTTTCCAAGGGGCTCTTTCATGGTTGCCATCCCAACTGCTTACACAGCAGAACCTAGCACTCCTTGCCCCACAGGTGGGAAAACCAGATTCAAGGCCAGGGAGTCTGCACAGGTGGGTCTGTGCATGTATTGCATATGCATTTGATTGCATGGGCAAACTTCTTCTATCTGTCTATTTCTTGTCTATCTCCCTAGGACAGGAGGAGGAATTGCCATAATTACTGATTTTTTTTTAGAAAGATGAAGACTTCTTAGCACTGGACTGATATTTTACTTATTTATGTCTGAAATGTATAATGAAAAAAGAAAAAGGAAATCAAGAGGCAACATGCTTTCCCACACACTCCCTAACCCTTCAGAGGCTCGGGCAGCTAGAGGTAATAGTCAGGCAGCCCTACTTCAATAATAAGCTGACTATGTTCAAAAAGCAAGTAAGAGGTCCAAGAGAAAATTGGCATCTTGCCTTTACACCAAATAAGTAACAGAGGAATTGCCACAGCCTCCCATCATTTTGTTGCTTCTGCTTTAGACACCACCTCATCATCACATCTCCACAGTCCCTCATTCCACAGACATCTGCAATGTTTATCTGCAGTCTCAGTTTCCCCAGACACACACACTTGTTCACATGTGAGCAGTACAACAGCAGTGAGATGAGATCTGATGAAATGGGTTGGTGTTAAGTCCTGTAAGACTGTTCTAATTTTCCTACAAGTAATGAAGGATTTTGCTTTCTCTTCAGGGTTCCTGGAGATAATGATATACCATAGCCAGCGGAGGTGAACATCTGTTTTAAGAACTGTGAACTTACAGAGACCATTTGTCTATCTGATCTTCCTTTCTTGTTTTTCAGTGCACCCTATCCATTTCTCTGTTAATTAAATAGATGTGAAATCACTAAACCACTGGGTCGAAGAAACAATTAAACAACAACTGAAATAAAAAAGTAGGAGGGAGGGGACTGTCTTCTCTTTTTCCTCTCAGCTGATTCTGCTTGGTAGAAATTGCCCTATTTTTTGAGCACTTTCTTCTCCTTTCACAGAAAGAAAACTTGGATTCATGAGGGCGTATCCACCTAATGGCAATATGGTAGAGCTAACCCAAGAGAACAATGCATCCCATTAATCTGATCATGCTTAATTGGAAAGTACAATATGGAACTGGCATCTTAAAGGCAGACTGTAAATGTACTTGGATTGGTTGCTATTTAACTGATGGAACTGGCATAAAAATAAGTGTACCCTAAAAAAGAGAGTGAAAGCAACCAGAAGTTATGAGTCACATTTTCCTCCTGAATATTACCAATACCAGTTAAAGGCAAAAATAATAAGCATTAAGCTACTGCCATTGACCTCTGCACATGCTATCTGAGGAGAAAATATCTTTTCTTCACTGCCCAGTGCCCTGGAGCAGCTGGGAGCTAGAAAGCCTGGGAGCTGTGGGATGTGCAGAGTCACCACTTCAATCCCACATGCTTTCCTTTCTTCCTCCTTTGCCCACAAGCATCTGGACAATTGCAAGCTCCCCTGAGGGACTAGGGGAAACCTCTGGCCCATTCAGTGCTCCTGCTGTACCCCTGCCTCTGCTCTGACTCACAGCAGGCCCATCAGTGACCCAAATGTTTCCCAGGAATGACAGCAGGGAGCAAGGAAGGAAAGTATGAAGGCTGATGCTACTGCACTGCAGAGAAGGACTGAAGCAGAGTCACAAGGAGGCTCTGGTCCCTAAAGACAAGAATATGGACAGGGGTTGTTTTCCAGAACAGCAGAGGGCAAACAACCTGCTTTTGTTTCACCAGCAGTATTCATCTCTAAACAATACTAGAGGTTGTGGGATGGCTTTGCAGGACATTGAAATTCACCTTTTGATAATGCAGAGCACATCTTTCCTTAGAGGCATGAGAAAAGGGGAGACTGCTAGAATCCAAGTCCTTTGGCAACCCCAACACTTGTATGACTAGAATATTGCCTATATGAAATTCCTTCCCACAAAACCATAAACTTTTTTGCTAAAAGGTGAAGTCCAACACTGTTGAAAAGACTGTCACAAAAGCAAAGTGAAAAGAAGTTGAGCATTTTTTGCTTTTGTCCAACCTCATTTTCATCACTGCCACCAGCACTCCATATCATATGCACACAAAACCATAAACTTTAGTCTTCCAGAAACCTCCTTACTGAGTTTTTCCTTGTACATATGATAGATTACTTCTTGAGCCTTCTGACTGAATTATGTTTCCCCTGCCAACACTATCCATTGTGTGGAGGCTGCAGTCATAATCTGTGAAATGAATAGTACTTGTTAAAGATCTTATAAATAATCTTATCACATGAATATAGCAAAAAATTGCCCAGTTGAGAAATACAGCTCATGAGACTAAATTTTTGCAAAACAGTATCCCTCTGAAAAAGGGTTTCAGCAGTAAAAAAAACCAAACAAACAAACAAACAAAAACCCAAAAAACAAACTAAAAGTGGAAATAAGGAAAAGGAAACTGACAGTCCTACGTTCCCTGTGTCTGAAAAACCCTGTTGGATGTCACAAGGCTGTAGCAAGCTTCACTTTTCTACATCTGCAGCACAGCTGGTCTGTCCCTTATCTAGAAAAGACCAGAAGACCTCCTGATGTGTCTTGAATAGTATAAAATGAAAAGCAATGGAAGGGAGGATGGAGATGTGTGGTAACACCGGGATGCACCTTGTGCTCAGCAGAGACATGGTAGATATATAGGTGATAGTCTGGAAGGGAGATGGGAGGAGATAATGAGGTGGGGCAGACATAGCAGAAATTACCCATTTCTATTGTTTCCAGACCATTACTATTTTATCCTCAATTGCCTGACAGATGTCCTCTGTATCTGATTAATAAGATTTGGAACAACACATTTTCTGGCCAGTGTTACATTTTCTTGTCAAGTGACAACTTCTCCTCTACGGAGCTGAAAGTATCAGGAGAAGGTATCCATAATGCTACACCAGCTGAAACCAGAAGACCCTGACAAGAGAAGGCAGCACAGGGAGAGGCGAGAGCAGAGGGCTGTGTGTAGAAAGCAGCACAGCAGTTTTGGAAGGAAAAGGAGCAGGAAACTTATAAATAGCTGAGCATGAAGTAGTTCTTTCCAGAAAACTGGATTACAAATAATCCTGTCTGTAAAATTACTAGGGAAAATAAAAAATAAAACAGCCGATCTCAGTTCATCTCTCTCTTTTGAGGAGAAAAAGAGCCGGGAACAGCTCTAAGACATGCATTTCTATTCACAAAAGGTCCTGATGTAACACCTGCACCAGTGTCCAATCTGGATTTTCAAGTGAAATCTTTGTGGGTCATTTGTGCACCCACGGTACTGGCAAATAAGGCTGATATCACAACAGAAAGCCCAGTCGAGAGAATGCACTTTTCTCTAGTTGCCCTAATTGTATTCTGCTATTAAATAATTATCATGCAAACTCTGAAAGGGGAAGAACTTGTATAGTAATGGAATTCTTCTCTGTTCCTGTAATCTATTTATTGAGGTTTTCCCAATTATTTTTATATTTTAAAAAAAGAGTAAGAAATATGGGTACAAAAAAACTACAGAGAAAAGGCATTTGTGATTGGATTAGTAAATCCAGAACATAATCATCAATAGCTGTCTTTATTATTAATACAGAGTAGCAATTTTGGCTGAATTAGCCAAAGTTTCAAAGCCTTGCAGAGTTTCTATTTACATAAGAAATCAGCAGTGTAAGTCAACTGTAATCTTGGTATAATCTTAAAAAAAAATTTTGCTTATTTTATCCCCCTTCAAAATCAGAGGAAAAAATGCACCTGAAAACTCATTTTCCTGAATGCAACAAAAGCAATAGCATCAGCAAAGACTGTTATTCTCCTTCAGGAATTCCCAGATCCGCTACCCTACCTGGGGACCTCACCATCCAAGCCCTGCTGGCTGGAAGCTCCCTCTCCATGGCACAGAGCCAACAGTTCTTGTGAGAATCCTGCCCTCTCAACAGCAGGCTTCAGCCAGGAACCTCTCTGCTTGCACCAAAGAGTTGCTCATGCCATTCCCTAAGTTCTGGTACACCATGGTTCTTCATGGCACTGGTCATCCACCAACAGGGACCCAATAATACCCAAAGAAGTCTGAAGGACATAGCAAGCTTAATTGTGTCTAAATTTTGGTGAAGTGGGGAAGAGCAGGGACCACTAAGAAAGCCATCTTAGGAAATTTTCAGCTTAAGAAGGACACAAATGCTGCCAACAGTGGAGCTGATTCACTGTGGGCTTTGAGTAGGTATTATCAAGTCCTTCCCTTCTGGACAGAAAGGGTGCTAAAGTTAGCTTGTCCCATGACATGTCAGCCATGGCACTGAGCCAAGGATTTCACCCAGGAGCTGGCTGGGAGTCTATATTTATAGTAAATCTGCTACCTTTTACATTAATACAAAATTACACTACATTTTACATTACAAAATACCCAGTGGGTGCTGCCCCTTTATTCTTTGAAGGATGCTTTTGCTCATGCTTTGCCTTGCTTCAGTGATATCTCCCAATGGATGCCAATTTTTATTTCTAGTTATGTGGATAAGGCAAAAGATTTATATATGCCCTGCCTCTTAACTTGCCTCCTTTCCATTTATTTTTTTTTCTTTTTTCTTCCTGAATATCACCACATCATATTTCTTTGGCCACAACACAGCAATTGGGTGTGACCTTTTACTCTGATTTGTCATTTCATTCCATATTAACTGTTGTAAAGAACAGTCCATTTTATTGAACATCTTTAAAATCTGTGCTTGGTTAAGGAGTAAGGCAACCAAAACTGTGGTGCAGGCTTTGGTTTTTACTCAGCTTGAATATTAAAATGTGCTTCTTGCTGGTCTTAATGCATTTATTCTATCGAAATTGCAATCTATGCAGTCATTTCCCCAACCTGATTTTTTTTGTGTATTTGTTTGCTGGTTATTGCTGTTTTGTTTTGTTTCCTCATGAAACTCTTGTTACTTGGGTCACCCTTTTTTTATTATTCTTATTTTGCATATTCCATTTAAAATTTTGATATAGGTCTTGTTTTATTTAAACTATTTTATTATAGGGTTTGAGAAGGAGACTACTGTATGAGCACAGAATGTGGGGCTAATACTACAAGACCCTTGTCTCCTGAACTGATCTAAGGCTGTCACTTCTCATACTGTCTGGAGAGTTACCCAAAGATTTAATCTAAGAACCTAAGTTGGAGGGCTAAGCCATTGCACAGGACTTGTCCCTTGCAACAAGATGTAACCTGACAGAGTCCATGAAACGGTAGCATAACACTTCAAACAAGCCCAGAGATAACAATAATTTTGCAGAGGTGCTACCAAGCATCTGATGAAAGCTGCAGAAATTGTGCTGGGAAATTCTGCTGCTAGTACAAAGCTGGTGCATCTTTATTTCTGTTTCTGCTCTTCTTACAATGGCATTCTTTATGATAGATGTATTAAACCATATCCCCTCCATTACCACAGCAGTACTTTTTCATCACCTTTATTTATGTCAGATGCAGCATGAAGCTCTAGCTCACCTCCATTTACCTGATGCATTACTGTCATTTTGAAGGGCAGATGTTCTTACATACCATGCTTCAAAAAGCTCAGCTCCTTTCTATTGCTTTACAGAGACGTGCTCCAACGAGAGGTACTGCCTGCATGTGACACACAACTGCCTCTGTTCTCCACACCACCACACACACAGATGCTTCCCTGAAACTGCTGCGGTTTGTCACCATTCTGCTCCAACACATCCTCTGTACATTGCTTTTACAGCTCTACTTGGGATTGCTATTACAATATTCTGGAGTATTTATCTGATTTTTTTTGTAAGGGAAATGCTCACCATGTATTGCTACCAGGAGACCAGCAATTCTAGTTCATAAGCTTTTAAACTTGTTTTCATTCTGTAACAGAGTGAAAAGCCCATGTATTAAGAGCCTTCACAGGCTTATATTATGCAAAAATGTTAACTTGCAGAAGATGACCCTCAACTCTGGCTTAGAAAACTGGAGAATTTTATTCCTAGAACAAGGAACTTTGACCCTGAAAAGTGCTTTTCTTATTCAATTGGGTACCCCCAACGAAGTATTTATAAGAAAATTAAAAAGCATATTTATTGAAAATACCAGTAAGATCCAGTCAGCCCTCCTCACACTCTTTATGCTAAGTCTCCAGACCCCAGCCCTTCACAAGGCCCTTCAAAATATGTTTACCATATAGTGTTCATTTTAGACTTCTTGTTTTCCTTTCTATCTTGAGCAACGAGACAAACAGGCCATAACAGAAAGCATGGAAGCATCATAAATCTATAAGAGACCTTTACCTTTTAGAGCAGCTCCTACCTCCCCAGCCCAGGTGAAGGTATGACACAGGACACGCTGATTGCTCAGGTAACATCACAGCATCCCTCTGGTGACAGTAGTGGCAAGGTGTCAGCACAATGCTCCTTGGTGGCTTCAGCATCCTCAGATGAGGAAGAGAACAACATCATCTCTGGAAATTCACACATCTCCTGCCATAAGGGCCCTCTGGGGTACTCATGCAGCTCAAAGCCTGGCCTTTCACTTCTTCCTACAAGAGCAAAGGAAATATTTCTTTTCTCAGGCCTCTAAAGAAAGTTTACACCTTTATTTCAGAAACACCAAGGAAGGCAGGCTTTAAATAATACATTTCTAGAGTGTTTTTGTGCAAGTGTCAGGGATGGATGAACTCATTTGAACCACGGAGCAGCTGGAAAAGTGGTATTCAAAGAGCACACCTGAAGTCAGCCGTGAAACTGCTCTGCCTCTAAAAAAAGGCCACTGAAGACCATGAGAGGTGCCTCGAGAAGGGAATCACCAACAACAACTCATGACCATGTGCTGAAGCTCAAGTATCCAGTCAGAAACACAACTCCCAACAGGGGGGCAACAGCTGCCTTATCCAAAAGGAGCCCCTTTTAAAAACAAACAAACAAAAAACAAGGAGAAAACAGCAGTTTAAAAGAAGCAAGACCACAGCAGTCCTTTGGCCAATCATTGTCAAGCGATTAAGACAACTCACTGAGAAAAACTGTCAGTTTTATAACAGAATCGTTATATATCTATTGTCAGTAATTACCTGAAGAACACCACCCACAATATTTTTCTTTTTTACTTACTGCAAACAAAAGATAGAGGTTTTGTGAGTCTAGGCACAGACTGAGAAGAAAGAAGTGAGATTAGTAAAGCTGGTGTTAGATCTTGCTTGTAGAAGGGAAATTAAAAGACCTTCTTACATGACCATATGGCAGGAAACAAGATCCCTCACAGTACATGCTCCCAGGCTAGAACCTGAAGCTTATGTTTTCATAAGTCCTTGGGACTTCACAGCCTGTTCAGGCATCAGAGAAGACAATTAAACAAGAAAACATTATTTTCCTTTGTTCTCAGTGGGAATTCTTGGTCCTCACCATTCTGAAATGATACCCTTAATATGCTGATTTCAGAGCATTTATACCCTGTGGGAGTTTTGTCCTCTGACTGTGTCAACTCTAACTATAGTAGATCAAAAATTGAATGAGTTGTAATTGGTTTTATCAACTGGACAGAAGAGCCAGACACATGAAAAAAATCACGGATTTTTTTCTTAATGAGAAAATGTCATGTTCTGTGGCATTCTGCAACTATGTGGACTTCTACATGACTACATATATGTCTTCCAGACCAAAAGGGCAATATAAGTATAATGTACTCAAATGTTTAGGAGTGATCCTATAGATTTAAAAAAAAAATAATAGAAAAATTCAATTCCCTTTCAGAATATTTGTGGATATAATCAAGCATCTGCAGCTTGAGCGTAAAAATGCCAACCAGATCTGTTTCCTCCTTCCTGGAATTTAATCTGTTGCTACACTGAACGTTATCACTACAGACAGAAAAATTCAGCATCTGACATTACTTTGGAGTGAGGTTTGTCTATGATCCAGAAGAAATCCCACTTTACATGACCAAATGTCTTTCTGCTGAGGCTGATGTGATTAATACTCTGTTGAGGATTGCATTTTGCCTTGATTAAAGCAATTAAATTAACTTCCTTATATCAGAAGACATAAAGAAGGCATAAAATACCTTCTCATCTTCAACATTCACCTGATCTTTGTAGTATTGCAGATGACATTTCTTCAGGCAAAAACAAAATGAAGTTTTGGTCTTGGGAATCTTTAAATATGTACATAGCCTAAGACATATGGAAGACTCAGTTTCATATTGCTTGTATTTTCATATTGCTATGAAAGTTCAGTTCATATTCCTTGTAGTTGACTTCTGCTTCTGGCCATTGTACACTTTTCTTAGATGAATACCACAAATTGTTTGTGCATGAAATATCTTTAAAAGAGCAAGGTGTAAGAGAGTTATTAGAAATAACAGAACTAATTTTTAGTGAAATTATATTAAGGCAGAAAAATCATCCTTTAGCACCTGAAGAGCACATAGATTATTTTTACTGGCAATTCTGGAGGAAAGACAATAGGTATTTTTTGCTTTTGTTCTCTGCTTGCTACTTTTTCTGTCTTAAATGTTATTTATATTTTTTTAAAAATCAGTATCTTTCACATTGCCTTAAATGCCAAGCAAGATGGAGCCCTTAGATAGAACCTTTAAGACTATTAGTACCATTTGGGTACAGTTTTCTTCTGCATACCGAGATTTTTTAGGGCAGTACTATTTTCTCTTAATTCTGTTACAATTACTTTCCAATAATTTTTTCTCAGCTAATAATAACTATTAACTTGGCTGAGTTTTACAGCTTAAAAATTTGGAATGTCTCCTCATAATATTCTTTTTAAATTGGTCCCATCCCACTTTCAGTCTGACTACCTAAAAATGATCCTTTCAAGAGCAAGGGAGTGATTAGAAACCTGGGAATTTCACTATTCTTACCACAGATTTCTTTTCAGCACAATTTTAACATGGGAAAGTTCATTTTTTGCTATTATTTAGTGGCAGCTTTTCATATGGAGTACAAGGAGTAATCAGAACTGCAAATCCATATGATAGAATAATACAGTTGGCTTAAATTCCAGTGGGCATTGGTAAGAGTCCATCCCAAGAATATTTTTCCTGCATTTAAAATTATATTTAGACAGAGTGAAAAAAAAATCTAGCAATTGAAAGGGGGAAAGAAAAGGAGCCCAAGCCTCTTAGACAGTAGCTATAGTAAGCATAAGAAAAATACAGGTTTAGCAAGAGATTTGGGTAATGCCAAACTCCAGTTATGTGACCACAAAACAAGAGCTGATGTCAGATCTCTTCTGTATCCAATGCAAAGCTTTACCTGTAACTAAAATACATTTTGGAGTGGAAGGGCTAGACATTGCCACAATTTTTTACTTCTTTTTAATGGGAAAAAGGACTGTGCATTTGTGCGCATGAGCATGGTATGCAATTTCTTTCTTTCCACCTGAGAAAGAACTGGAAAGGCAAGCTTTCTTGGTCCTCTTTTCTTGAGGGAAATGGCTAGCAGGCATGAGAACCAAGGAGAAGCCGCTCTTGCTTAATGCAATGGAGATCAGGATTGGTTCACTGTCTTTGTGAGAGCAGAATCTGCAATAAGCATTTGAAAGCTATCAGTACTGGGGAAGGCCTACGGAAACATTTCACAGGTACATTTTCAGGGCCGAGAAATGAAATTGGTTTTAATAAAGCCAAGCAAAAAAGGCTTTAATAGGACTTTAGCAATGCATAAGACTTCAGTAGTCCTCTGCCCAAGGGTGTCTTTATCACTATGTGTAGTAGTACCTTGTCACCAGACTAGGTTTTAATTACACAAGCCAAGGGCAAAACTAAGTCTGCTTTCTAATATCATTTTGATGTGGTATTCCCTATATCTCTAGGAAATTAGAGATCCCCTCTATGCTTATCCTCTCTCGAGCATTAAACGACAAGGGCCATTGCCAATGACAAGAGTTATGCTCTATATTGGTAGTGGGGGAAAAGCTGAATTCTGCCCCTTTTAGTAAGTGACTTAAATCCCCCTACGCACCTCCAGCAGCACGCAGAGATTAAACCTACCACTTGTGCCATGGCAGTTAAAAGGCATTAACCCCAGCACATACCAAGCACTAGTTGCAAAAATACCTTCCTTTTAATTAATGCAGCACTTAGCTCAGATTGCCAGTTCTTTCCTGGAGCACAATACCACAGCACCAGATGAATTTGCTGCTCCATCTGCAGTGCTTGAGTCTGTCGTGAACTCTCTGCCTCCTAGTTCAGAGTTGCACCACCACAGCTGTCTGAAATGACCAGCTGTAATTGGGTTCAGTGGAGTTCAAAGCTATACTCCAGATTCCTCATATCAAAGTCCATTGATGCAGTGGCAGATGAAGCACATTGAAATGCTGGGAGAGTGGGAGGGAAGCTACGAAGTTCATGTCTGACCTGTTAGATGCCAGGATGCAGTACACAACTAGCTTTAGGTTGAGTTTTCAAGAACTCAGGTACATTCCCCTGGAGAAGACTATCTCCTCCTCTAATTGCTGCAAAACATACCTCATTTTTGCTAATGTATTTTGTCTATTCCATGGCTTGATACTTCTGAGACTCATTTACTTTTTTTTTAAAATGTCAGGGCTTTCTCCTGAGATTGTTCATTCATTATATTTATTTTCTTGGACATGATTTAACAAACCATCCCTGAAGAATTTGCAGCTATTAACTTTGTCGAACAGAAGCTCAAGTGAGAGTTAAAGGCAAATGGTCTAGAAGAAAGCAATGGGCCAAAGCATCTCCAGGGCATTTATCAGCCCCAAAACTCATTTCAATAACTCTTTCTCACAAGACAGAGTAAAAAAAAAATAAATAAATAAAAGAAAATGGAAGTTTTGTTGTTGCTGGTATGAGATCATAAAGCACAAATAAGAACTAGATAAGCGTAGCAAGGTTGGGGTTCTTTTGTCAAGTTACTCAAATCTTCACCTTCATTTCTGGTTGATCATTATCCACTGTCCATTTTTACCTCACATTCACTCCTGTAAGCTCCGGGCCAGCAAGAACAGCTGCCCAGCTACTGTCATGGGATGGCCATTTGGCTCACACTGCTCTTAGTTTCAGCTCTTGGTTAGCAACCTTATTCTGTGAAGAAAACCTACTTGCTGCCACTAGTAAAACTAAGGAAGCTACAAGTGTCAATGTGGCTAACTCACCTCATGTGGTCCTCAGGGAAGGATATGACGAGTATACCATACAATGTAACATAGTTGTATAATCTTGGTCATCCTCCAGGCTGTAATTGCAAATTAATTCTGATGAACAGAGCATGATGAAGGGTCTGAACGCAGAAGTCCATCTGGTTTTCTCCAAATACACCAGCTGTACACAACCGAGAATGTATGTCCATTCATTCTGTGCACATAATTCCAAACAGTATGATTTCATACAAAATATTTCTTCTTTCTACAAACCCTGCCTCACCAGAGACTGTGCCCTTTCTTAAAAACACTGATTAGACTTAATTATGCACAGATAAAGAATGTAACTAAGTCACTGTTGTTGCATGTAAGTCACACGTAAGTTTTTCTGCAGGTGTTCTATGTATCTGCTCCTGACAGCAGCAGAACCAGTCATTTGGTCATTTGTTTGGCTTTGAATATTTCAGCATTTAAAATAAAAAGAAATAAAAGCAGCCCTTCAAATCAAAAGAACTTTGCAGTACATTGCAAATTAAAGAATGTCAATTTGGTATTTTTTTAATGTCATGTTTATGTTATTTTCTAATCTGTAAAGACACGTAGGAGAGCCAAAGGACCAGGCAGTAGCATCCCCCCAGTACCTAAACACTTTGCACACCTAGCTTGTGCAAAAAAAAAAAAAGGACACGTGTGCAAAATATTTTGTCCAAACTTTTATAATATTATCTGTGGTCCTTGAATTAGTCTGGCTGTCTTAGTCCAGGATTCACTGCTCTATGTTGAATTGTTGAGTATGGACCTATTTTTATATATTTTTTAATTTCAAAAATTATTTTTTTCAATATTTGATAAGAATGAAGACACTTGTTTGACAATTGCAGCTGAATTTGAGGGAGTTTCATGCCATTTATGTGAGTCAGAAGTACATTTTCTGGTTATATGTGTCCTCTTAAATTGTAATAAGTAATCCTAAAGAAATCTATTTGTGTCTGGCATGCAACAAGGAACATAGAGCCAAACCCCACTGAAACTGTATGAAATATCTCCATTATTACCTATTTCGAATCAGGCCATCTACCAAGTGCTATTAGGATTTCCCCATACCATTACAGATGGGCCATTTCTATAGGTCTTTTACATGCATTAATTTATTTTTTTTTTAATTTGCTTTCAGTCAGCCTATAACAATTTGTCCACAGTATAGCTGGAAAGAAATTAGAGGACTGACCAACCAGAGTGCTGGGTGACTGGCATTGCCATCTTAAAAAAGGTCCAAATTCTTGTTCAAACCCCTCCTGCTCACATCCAGTGTCAAGCAGGTTATTCATTGCAGGTCTCCTGGGAGAATGTTTTAATCAGCCAAAAATGCAATAAATTTATTTGTGTAGCTACTGGGTCAAAAAGGAGTGAAAACATTGTGTGGGAAATGAAATGTTTCTTCTAAGACACAATTGTTTTTTCCTTTTTTAAAAAATATAAATTGTTGAAGAAAAAGATTTATTCAAGTTGAACTAAAACTTTTTCATATTCTTTGCTCTGCAGCCCAACCAAAAAAAAAAAAAAAAAGGTATTCTTTCCACTGTGCTGCCTCTAACCTTTATATTTCATTCAAACTAGTTTTACACAATTTGCTTTCCAAAGAGCGATGACATCAGAATCTGTAGAACAGCCAGGGTCAAAATTTCACTATTTTTGAATACACCTACAATACATAGAGATTTGCATAATAGGCCCTAATGCCTCCTTCAGAATCATTATGGTCTATTGAGTAAATAATGTGTCTATTGAAAACGGTAGAAATACCCATTTAGTTGATAGACCCTATTGACTCCTAATAAAAAGCTATTAGAGTTGAATAAATATTATGCATTTTAAAACTTGCCTAAATATATTCCATTTCTAGGTATTTTCATATTTACACAATTGACTGTAAAGAAAATGTTGTATGTGCTCCCAGACAGCTCCAAGAGAAAGCTTAGAGGGCTTCCCTTTCCATAGGGTTTTTCCTTAGCTTTTCAAGATGCTAAGATAGGTTGCATTTGAGTGGTTGTTTGGTTTTTGATGAGACTGAGATGGGAGAACAAAGTCAGAACAAGAAAGAAAATTAAACTACATGAGTTGATATTTAAATAAAATTAAGATTTATGCTTTCAATGAGTTAGCATAGATTTTAGCCATGCTCTCTTGGGCTTATCTGTGGGATTGAACAACACATTCTTTACAGACAATTGTTTAAATATGCAAATACATTGAAAAGAATGTGCATAGTTAGACAATGTGTAAAATGCACATTTTCATTTACTCAGTTTTAAATGCTTTCTTGAGAGTTGAAAGAATCTCTCAAGTTAAAGCATACTTTGATAATTACCCATACATACATTTTTATTTCTTTTTGCTAATCCATAGCAAATCTGAAGCAACTGTAAATAGCTGTAACTGGTTAGCATAAAGATTTCAGACTCCAGATGTGCCTTATATTGTTTTGTGCCCCATCTCAGAGTTTCAGATTTTGTGTTCTGGATTGCACATCCTGCTACTCCATTTACTGTCATGTGGACATATAAAATAGCCAGGACACAAATCTGGTACAGAGTTGTATCATGTGCTTAGTTCAAGTGAAAGCAGGGCAAGGAAGTGGCTGCTGCTGTTCTGCTCAAAGAGAACTCAAGGTTCAACTGCTTGTAAAGAGCAAGAAGAGGCAGACAATGACAGAAGTGATTGTTTTAGACGTTTTCGCACAAACTGACTCCATGTTCTCCAAAACAGACTCTTGTTTTCTGTTCTCTTGTTGCTTTCAAATGGCTCAAATATTTATGTACATTTCTGGATCTCACCAGCCACTAGAAGACCACCAGGGAAACCTGCCAGCAGTTTGCACAGAGGTCAGAGCAGAAGGCTGCACTTAGTGGCCCATAAGAGCCACACAGGAGTCCAATATATCTGTATGTGAGAGCTGTGCATAGACCTGCAGAGCTTGTTTCCAAAAGTCACACTTGGTCACTCCCAGGTCTTACCATGTAGTCATTGGCTGTGTCTACTCTACTAAACCTCTTCATAAGCTCAGTCTTCCAAAAGGTTGCCTTGACTGTATATCACTGTGACAGTGTTATGCAAATTGTTTTCTCAGTTTATTTAATTTGATGTTGGCAAGAATAGAGGGTTAATGGCCTTGGCACGAACACATCTTGCTGCTATTTTCCAGACAGTTCCTTGAATATCTGAATACTAGAAAGTCTTCTTCAGTCTCACAATGGCAAAGAAATGCAGAAAGGTCTAATCTAGCTTTTAGTGATATCCCATTGTGGATTAAATTACTGAAATCTCCAAACTGTAGCTGATTTGTCCTATTCAGGACACACCGCATTTGGTTGTTTCATTCCTCTCTTTCCTCTGTTGTCTCCAATTGTGTTTTACATTTTACCCATCCTGTGTATGTTGCAGAAAACATGGTCAACAGGCCACCCCCTTGTCCTTTCACTCCTTCCTCCAGATTCCTCACCACTTAAGGTAGGTCCTTGAGCACCAGCCTAGATGCAGGGGACAGAGGTCTTCAGAACATTGGCTTGTGAAGAAACCATGATGCACAAATAATTTCTATATTCTTACATCCTACATAGTATTAAAAAACTACCCTCTCTGTGCCTGAGGGGTACTGAAGTTGTCAGTGAGAAAGACTCTTAAGGAACTGGAAAATTCTCCACAGATACCTCTCAGTATTGGAGGTGCAGCATGGCCCCACCTTCACCTCCAAATCATTTGTCTTCCGACAGCCACTTTTCCCTGACCCTCAGAAAGACAGAGACAAGTGCATCCTGTGTCCTGCTAGGGGTAGTGTTTCACAGCCAGGACACCAAAGGCTGTCCTTTATGGTATTTCTATCTGACTGGTGAAAAGCACAAGATAGAGAACTGAATGAAAAATAACAAGTTAGGAGAGAGAATAATTTTATTATCACTTTTTTTTTTATTTTTTTTTTAATTGTAGGATAGTGATGTATATGTTCTCAGTGGTTTGCATAAGTTACTTCGTTTCTTTTATCTTTTAAAAGACACTTCATGTCTTTTATCGTCCCTGAATAAACTTGAAGGCACCATCTGATCACTACTTCTGCGTGCCTATCATATGATTAAAAGTTGATGATACTTTCAGTTCAAGCTTCTGTTTCTCTCCTCCCTTACCTCTCTACCCAACAAAAAATTTTAGCCACTCCACACTTTCTATACCTCTGTCTCCCACGCAGCATTTGAAATAGTAGAAGCACTGGAAAGCATAGAAGCCAAAAAATGTTAATAGGGCAAACAGAATGTAATTGCTTATGTGTGCTGGTTATATCCTGAAACAAATTGTTTCTTAATGCTGAGGTCAGACGGGGTTTAATTAGGAGAAATACAATTGGTGTAAAATTTTGCAGCAGGCTGCTTGTTTGGTGTCATGCCAAGTCAACATCAAGCCTTTCCAAATGGAAATTTTCATTAGAGGCCATTGGCAGCCTGGTTAGGCTGAGTTTCAACTTTCTCGAGTCTCCTGGTAACATGAACCTGAAACTCAGCATATCTGCTTCCTAGTAACAGTCTGTCCCTGTCGCAACTGTTCTGCCACATGCACACAGCTTCTACATATGTAATAATGTGTGGCTACTTTCTTTTGGGCCAGAGCTGTCAAGATCTGTTGCAGATAGGACTTATCTTCATCTTTAAGATTATGCATAAATGACACTTTATTTTCATATTGTTTTCATATCAGAAATAGAGAAACAAGCCTTTGAACCTCAGCAGAGGAAGAGAAAATTCTAAGCCCTTTTTGTTGAGTTGTGACTTGGTTTTGGTTTTTTTTGTACCAATCTATGCAGAGATCTCGGGGATTCTTACTAATGCTTGAAGCACTGATCCTGCTCTTTACATTGATTAACGCTGCCCCAGTGCTTGTGCTGCCAAGGTTAAGGTTGTATCAGCGTTTCCTTTATAGACCCTGCTGTTCAAGAGAAAAATGTTTAACTTGAATGAGAAAATTTGCCTTAAGGTGTAATTTTTTTTCCTTTTACCTAATTTTGTGAGTTAAACTGATGCTTATAAAACTAAAGAATGGGTATTCTGGCTTACAGCAATTAGGAAACAAAGGCTTAGCATACCTCAGTCACAATTTGTCTTTTCTTCTTATTCCCATCCTGACATGGAGAACACTGGTAACAACAAAGGAAGTGTGATCTGATGCATGCCACATCTTGTGGGCTTTAAAGTTGAGCTACTAGGTCATATTTACTCCAGAAAGTGCTGTCAGCAAAAGAAGCAGTGGAGGATTTGTGGCTACTGTGAAAGCTGGCTGGGGTAGCAGGTGAGCTAGTAGAGAACAGCTTGTGAGCCAAACTGCCACTGCAAATAAGAAACACTGGGTTATAGGAGGCAGAAACTGCTGGGAAGAAAGTGGCAGAGACCCAAGTAGATAATCATTGCACAGCAATTTTTTAAAGTAAACAGAAGCCTTTTTATTTCAATATCTCTCTGCCTTGGTTCAGACAACACCTGAATCAGCACTTGCAGAACCACCTCCTCCCTGAAGGTGACATTTTCTCTTCTTTGTGTCTTGTTTTTTTTTAACCAGTGGTCAAGAAAAGCTCTCCCCTTTCTGATCAATATCTTTTGAGGGAGCAGCATATTGTGCACCCTTTCCTCTCTCTTTTAACTGAGGGCTAGCTGAGGTGCACTGCTGCCTCTCTCATTTACCCCTGCACTAATCCTACTTTATTTTCTGTTGTACGAATCCTTATCCCCCGCCTGCTGTATCTGCCTGGCTGCTGCTCATGTGCACAGCTCATAGCAGCAATGAGAATTGGCTGTAGTCATTGTGGGTAGGTGTGTGCAGAAAAAAGAAAAACAATTGTGTTGCTGTTCTTCATCTGTGCCCACATGCTCTGGTTAGGGTGTAGTCTTTATAGCAGGAGCAAAAAGGGGCCATTCAGATTTAGCAGAAAAGAACAAAAAATATGGGAATATCCACTGCACATGCATGGCCTTCTGCACAGAAGTGCTTTGAAATATTTGTGCTGTGAAATTTAGCAAAAATCATTGCTTAGACTTACAGATTTAACCAGATTTTGTGAGGTTTAGGGAGGAAAGTAAACTTTCATATATAATGATAAGATTATTTTTTTGGGGGGGATGAGGGGGCAATGAGCAAAGGATTTTACATGATTAAATGGAAATTTCACATGTTTCTATTTCTGTCTTTTTTTCATGTCTAGGGTGTCAATTTAGGGCATGCTTCATGGTGCCAACTGATTAAGTTTTTCCCAAGCTATGGCACTGAAATCTCATACTGGCAAAGATTTTACAGCTTCAAATCCCTGGCTGGGGGGGGCACAGCAAGGTCAAAATTGAGGTGTGAATCATGGCCTGTGGCTTGTCAGCCCAGAGCTGCTGTGTGACCCCAAGAAAACTATTACACGTCAACTCAAACATCTACTTTCACAAACACCCTGATAACCCACCTGTTTCTCAATCCCTTATTAGTCCAACCCCCTCTGGTCCTTCTGGAGCTACTTGGGTACTTGGTTTCCCTTTGGCAGAGGGAAGGCAGCATCACTTTTTCTTCCATCAGAGAAATGAACAAACAGCAAGGTAGAAGAGGGCAGCATCATGACTACCTTAGCTTTAGATTCTGACAATTTGGGGGTTTGAGTTTCTCACTTTATTAAACACATTTTCATGCACGTGTGACTACAAATGTATGTATCGGGCTCTGGTACTGGCACTGCAGCAGAGGATCAGGTGGTGAGGTGGGGGCTGAAGGAGTAAATATAGTTTCTGCCGTGTGATCATCTCTCCTCTGTTTATAAAGCCTTCAGCCTTTTCCTGAATTACCCCGTGGGTAGCTTAGTAACAGATATGATGGCCCATTCTTTAGCACACTTTAAAAAACCCTGGAAAATATACTGCCATTCTAGAAAGAAACAAACAAAACTAATGAGCCGAAGGTGTTGTCATGGAAGTGTTACTTACGAGCATGGAAGGGGCAGCTGCCCTTCACTGAGCTCTGCTGAACAGGCAGAGCATAAAGCAGAGCTCCCCGTCACGTACAGCCGGGAGGCTGCGGGCTCTGCAGACGCTGTTTGTGCAGATGAGTCCCCTGCCGCAGCGGGTGATCAGTGCACCGGGGTCAGGGACATTAACACGCTCACAGACACGCTGGATGATCACTTGTAGTGGCCATTGCCTTGCAGAAGGCACATCGCGGGGAAGCTCGGCCGAGCTGGGTAACACTGAGCCTCTCCATTTGCATGCAGCACAGGAAAACAAGAAGCGCTCAGCTCCTGTTTAAAGTCAGCTACTGCTGCTTCGCTGGGAGCTTTGGCCTTTTCAGTGGGGAACCCAGGAGACAGGCTGTCAAAACAGAAGTCTCTTGTTCAAACTAGCAAGCTTAGAAAAGGGGATAATGAAAATAAATAAATAAATAAATAAATAAATAAATAAATAAATGAAGTTTAGAAAGGCTCAGATCAGTCAAACCAAAGAGAGTTGTTGCTTCTTGGTTGACTTATTTTTTTTTCTTTTCTGAAGTTATCTGGTTGTTTTGAGTTGGTTGAATACAGAAGCAAGAAATGTGGAGTTCACTTGAGGTCTTAAAGATAAATTCATAGTTCAGCTTTGCAAACAGACAAACAAATAAAAGTTGACTTACGCAGTGGAGGTTTTATATTTCCTCATTGTACTTTCCCTGCTTTGTACAAATCTTCTCTGTAGTAACTCCTACTAACTGCTGCGATACCTACTGTGCAGGGCAGAACTGATCAACTGCAGAGAATCCTTCCAATTCCAACTCTTTTTTTTTAAACCATGTTAAATTCCTTTTCTTTAGTAATCCCCCTTATTCCCTTAGGAGCTGAAAGAAGATTTAATTGTTAAATTTGCATAGTAATTCAGCAAATAAACTCTCCAGTCTCATGTAGACCTTTAGTCATTGCAGGCTTCATTTTAGTTATAAATCACTTCCCTGTGGTCAGTCGTGATGGCATTTCATACTCAGGAAGCTGGTGGCAGAGAAATAATTGAGGAACTGTCCATGTGGGGGCTTTTGCTTTAAGGGCTACGCTTTTATAATGTAACTTATTGCAAGATTATTTTTAGAATGGAGCTTTGCAGGTGGATTCTGTTTGCCCTTTCTCCACAACTATCCATGTCATAAAATAGTCCTGCCACAAGGGGCTTCTCTCTGGTAGACCACTTATAGCAATTCTGGATATGTGAAATAGCCTAAATCCTAACAAAATACAATAAATACAAATGCACCGTCATCGTTGCTGGATTAAAATAAAATTTTTATTTTAAAGATCATTTGCAAGTATGGGAATTTGCACCGTTTCTGCAGGACATGAGCAAGGTGGAAAATTTTTGGAATGAGCAGAAAACTCCAAGTTTCTAAACACAGTCCACAATACCTCATGCTAACATCTAGAGACTTTTCAAATCATGACACAAGGAGCCGGATTGCTAGGTTCACCTGTCCACAGGTGTGGTGCCACAGTTCAGTGGTACAGTTTTAATATTTAGGATTTTGATGCTAAAACTGCTCACAATTCTCTTTGCACTTCTACTTGGCTTTACTGGATCTGTTTCCTGTGACAAAGCATCTTGAAAAACTACAATCTCAGTAATGAAGAGGAAACTCTACATTTGTCAGAGAGAGGGTGTAGCCTGGCTGAAGGTGTATGGAGCTTCTACCTTTGATGGTAGCAAATTGAGCTATGGAAAGTGACCTTTCTCCATGAAAGTGAAGGGGCTGCACAGTCTCCATGCTTTGAAGTTTTCAAGATCCAAACAGAAAAAGCCCTGAGCAGCCTGATCTGTGCTCATTGCAAATTTAACTTGCCTACTGAGAACTAAAATACAAACTTTTCTTTAAACAGCTTATTCAAGTTTCAGTAGTGCATTAGAAAGCATGTATTTAATTTCAGGAGGAAGCTGAATGCTTCAGATCCAGATCACATTTGGAAGAAGTCAGCCAAAGAGAGTAGACTCCTGACAACATCCACAGATCTGCTTACTGAGAAATAAATAAGTACAGGGATTCAGAAAAGTAACATAGCCCCTTCCATTGGTTCTGCTTAAAGCACCAAGCACAGACAAGCTTACCATGATAGGACTTGCATTGTTCCTCTACCCACCCACCAAGACTGGGCTGCATCTGCCTCTAAACATTGACCATGTCTGTCGTCTCCTCTAGTTCAGACAAAACCTGAATTAAACAGTCAAATGCCTCTCTTTATCACAGATCTGTGCTGATCCCTGCTGAAAAGAGTTACAACAAAGTATATCCCACAGAAGACACTGGCTGAACTTCCCTTTTGAAGTGCAGAATAACATCTGCGTAAATTGTTTGCAGCAAATGATGTATCACATGGATTGAGTCTATGCTTGCTTCTAGTAAAGTATACCATCAAATATCTGAACAAATTATTTTTGTATGAGACACAAACCCCATGTGTCACTGCCAAAATGTGCTTTCCAAGTGTTAAATCCAGCTCTCACAGAAGTTTCTGGATATGTCTGACTCAGGTGGCATGGTTCATTTCCAGTTCCAAGGCTATCAGCCATTTTTGCCAGGAACACTTGGACATACCTATTTCAGGCTGTTTAAGAAAAATGTGTGCTTGTCATTCTGAAATTTAAGCTTCATGAACATCTGTGCCTTTAACTGATAAAGGAAATGTTGCAGAAGTAGGTCTGAAGAAGTAAAACTGCAGCTTATGATCCACAAAATGTTCTAGGGAAGTTCTCCTAAGGGAAAACATCTCAAATGTTCCTTGACTCTTCCCCTCAAAATCTACATGATGCTGCTGCTTGTGATGTGGTGCATGCTCTATTTCATTCTTGTAAAATTATCATCTTAAGGCAGCCCTGCTATATTGAAGTGATGCTGGGTAGTATCTACCTGGTAATTCTCCTACAGCTGGTTCTGTTTTCAGAAGGCCTACAGGAGTGCAACGGATCTGAGCAATTAATCTCAGATACACATACCTTGAGATAGTTGTGGGAATCTTCTATACTTAATTTTGAACTGTGACAACTTCCCCAGCCTTACCTTTCCTCCAGCCATGCACCTGCACACTTTTTTGTTGTTGCTGTTGGCATAGGAGATGTATAAGTTCTATATTGACTTTTTTAAACCCTCTCACTGTATATCTTTTACTTCCACTGGCAAAGAAAACAGCTGCTTTCTCAATGTCAACTGTTTGCACCAAGTTTATCATACTGAACTGTGTAATTACACTTTTGCATTCAACAATAGTCAGGACATATGTGAGTCTCCACTATCTGTAAGGCAAGCCATTTAAGCTGTTTCTCAGGAGTTATGAAATCAAATGGTGAATTTAGTTAACAAATGATTGGTTGTGTCCAATTCTTGCTCCCTAGGAAGAATTAAAAAATAAAAAAGTAGTTTTCCTTGTGATATGACTGTACATGAGCTTAACCAGGCAATTGTGAATGAGAGAAAACTACCAGCATTTCCTCCCACTGCAGCAGTGTTCTTGGGACTATGAGGAAATTTAGCTTCTTTGGATTTCAGAGCAATCACTTGCATGCACCATGACTTACAAATAGGTGGGATCTTGCAAGTAATACAACACAGAATTCCACATCTTTGTCTCATAAAAGTCACATTAAATTATCAGCCTAGTGCTTTCCGAGCATATTGTCTCACTGATCTTGAAAGAGCCATCTTGGTGTTGGGGGAACAGTTATCTAGGTGATAATCAGTGCTGAGACCTCAGAGCAGCACAAAGAAATCTGAGAGCTATATAAACATTCAGTTGAAATTCCTTTACACAGATAATTTTCCCTCCACTATTCTTCTGAACTCCAAAAGAAGCATAAGCCCTGACTCAGGCAACGCGGAGTGTTTGCTCTGGCACCCAAGCCAGCAGATGTGACTACTTGGCATCCTTTCCCGAGACTTGAACCTCATGGTATGTCTATGCCAAATGTATCCACATTATGCAAGAGTAATGGAAATTCGCCAGGCAGAGCAATGCTATGTTTTCCTAGATAAATGTTGCTCAGTTTAATTTTGAGGAACTGACTGATAAAGGCCTCAGTGATTACCTTGTTTGCCTGTCTTCATTCTGTGAAATCCAGCACTTTTATTGGCACAGATAACATGAAAAACGTGAGAGAACAAGTGCATTAGAGCAGCAAAAGAGGTCAAGCAAATCTCCTGGTGAAAGGTGAAGCGCCCACCCAAAAAAAATGGTTTCTTTCCTCCTTGGAAGATAAGCCAACTGCACAGAAAGACCACTAAGAATAGTTTCCCATCTGACATGGTTCAAGTGACTCAAGCTGCATGGTCACAGTGAGCTGTTCATTTCAGTTTTTTCTTTTCTTCAATTCCAGACAAAGCTCACCATGTAAAAATGCTGGGATGAAGGTAATTTGCCTTTGGCACCACCTGAAAGGTGAGAAAGAAATGTAACAATTTGTTCTACACAATCTCTGCAGAATATAAAGGAGAAAATTAAACACAATTGAAAAAAGTAAAAGTGCATAGGATTACCCAACTGAAAGACACACTTTAAAATAAAAAGTCATCTTGATTACCATCACTTTGCCCTTCATTTGAACCAACTACTATTGCCTACAGCCATTGTACCACAGCAAGAATTTTTGCTTCATACTCGCACACTTCTCATAAAAATATATTCCTGTTTCTGACTGTGGTCTGATCACACTCTCAAAAATGTAAGTGCAATTTTTTACCTTCAACAGACAAAGGCACTTGCCACAACCTCACTCAATAGCATTCAACATGTTCCTGATATACACAGAGAGCATCCCAGATCAAGCAAAGAGTCAGGGACATGTGCAGGTAGCTACCATTCAACTTCGAAGTTGAGGAAGGTTGTAAATCTCCTATAGAGTCTGTTTGAGGTGAAACAAAGCTGTTGTCACCCAACCACCGCCTGATAAAATGCCTGGAGCATGCAATGCCTTTTGTTGCAAGATCCTTCACTCTGCAGGGGAGAAATGCTATTGAAATTGGACGAACACCTAAAGCAGCAGCAGGGGATTGCTGCTACACTATTAGTGCAATTGATTGCTTCAGTAAATAGCCAGAAGTAGCCATTACTTCCTAAGTTACTTCCACTGCAGTAATCAAGTTCTTGTTAACAAATTTCAACCATGAAGGAAATCCAAAAAGAAACTGCCTTCCAACCCCGGACTTCACCTTCAGAAGAACAGAGGAAGACACTGTGAATCACAGGGTTCCTGCAACTTATTATTCAGAGGCCAATGAAAAATTGAACCACTTTCACAGCACTTTGAAAGGTGTTTAAAAACTGTTGGCCTAGAAGGAAAATCCTGGAAACCATTCACTGTGGATGTCTTACCTAACCACTGGTCTGACATGCAACCAGCCATATCTATCCTGCAGGGATAGGAGCAAGGTGCTAATGTTTTCCAAAGCCCCACATGAAGAAGAGTAAGAGCACGGTAATGGCTGAGTGGATAGTTCACAGTGAATAACTTGCTCAGTTAAAAAGTCCTTTTTTTTTTATCTGCAGACATTGTTGTGAGTTTCTCAGTTATTCATTTGAAATTATTTGTTATCCACAATAATTGAGTTATAACTGAGTTATTTGTTGTCCACAGTAATTCATTGCAAGACTAATCAAAAGAATGCTAAAACTCAGAATACCAGACAGAGAGCAGATATTTCTTTTCCTTGATTAGCTAAATGAGACATTTTGAATCAAGCCTCTGCTTCAATATTTAGACTTTGGAAACAGAAAATAGCCTTGCAAAAATACTGTGTGATATTTACTTAAATGCTACTGTTTCAATAGCTGGTAGTAAATTCATTCAAAAGACTATTTGTGAAACTCAGCAGAAAAAAACATGAATAATCAAACAAACTACTTAAATAATTTAAACACAGCATTATCTGAGGGTTAAATGTTTCCATACTTGAAAACACAGTTGTCAGGTGCCTGCAGCAGAGTTTACAGGACATACCTTCAAATTCACACTAAAAGAGTGATTCACAGATACAAGCTAAAACTAATTCTACTACTTCTACAAATACAAATTGGAAATGGTGAAATATAGTATACCTTGACCATACTCATCAGGAGCAAAAGATCAGTGCTCCCAACTTCCCTGATGGACTGAGTTGCTCCTTTACCCCCTACAAATGTTACCCAGGAAAAAAATAAATCAGTTGTGTCAAGCTACTAAGAATCCTGTCAGCATGTAACAACAGAAAAAATCTTATGTATAATAAAAGAATATTGAAAATACATGTATAGACTTTGGCTATTCTATATTGTTCAATGGTTCAGCTGGTGTATTAAAATGTATTTTGAGATGGTATTTGGTTATGTTCAATCTCTACTTGACACTTATAAGCAATTTAAGCGAATTAAAGTATTTCATATACTAGTTGTTATTCTTCCTGCTGAAGGAATAAACACATTCCACAGAAGGGAAATTATAGAGATGCAAGTTATATGGGGTGACAGGTATATGGAGCTAGGCAACATTCATGTTTCATTTTGCTAATGGATTGGGTTACAAACCTCTCCCTTAGTAAGAAGTGTATGGATAAAGTAGATACACACAGTCTTTGCTTTTTTACTGTAGTCCAACAGGATGCTTTGTAAGTTATTCTTACCAAGTGTCAAAATGAGTCTAAGTGACAGATTATGTATTTGCTTACCTACATTTAACACTGGCATTTCTCCATTCACTCACACTAGGGTAAATAAACTGAGGCTCTGGCTCCATATTCCCCCTTGTTTGATCTCACTCTAGATCAGTGATGCCAAGCCACCAGCACTGGCAAACAGAGATCTGGGCTGGCACCAATGACAATGAGCAAACAACACTTTCAAAACATGTTTGATGCCAGATAGCAAAGAGCACCCTCCCTACTTCAGGAGCTTGTTGCTAGAAAGGCTTTCAGCTCTGAAATCCACAAGTACCTCTTCCATGTGGCTGGAAGGGCCAACACATTACTTTTTTCTGAGGCCCCCAAAAATAAACCCATTATAGGTATCCCAAAGAGCAACACACAGGTGTTTCCTCCTGATCTAGTTGATGCAAAACAGTGTCTAAGAATGAGCAAACCTAGCTCAGTAAGTCACAAGATGCACACCCATACCAGCTACAATTCTCAGCTGGTTCAATCATAATTTCAAATCTTTCAGCTTTTAACAGGCAGGCATCTTCAGGAGGACACAACTAAGCAAAAGCAGGATGCAGCAAAAGAAAAGCACACCAAAGCTAGGCAGGGTGAGTGTGATAAAAGGAGAGAAAATTAAGGTGTACACTCTCACTAAGCTGCTGCCACCAGGCTTTTGGTGGCACCTATCTGATTTATTTTTAGGTTTATTATTAGAGTTATTACTAGTTTTAGATTGGATATTAGGAAAAAAAAATCTTCACTTAAAGGATTGTCAAGCACTGGAACAGGCTGCCCAGGGAACTAGTGGGTTTCCCATCCCTGGAAGAATTGTAAAATCATGAAGATGTGGAACCTGGGGACATGATCTAGTGGTGGACTTCACAGTGCTGCATTAATTGTTGGACTTTATGATTAATTGTTGGACTTAAAGTCCCTTTCCAACCTAAACGAGTCTATGATTATATCCTCTTTTCTGCCACATGGCACTCCAGCCTGGCAGTGTAAGAAGGCCAGGGCAGACCCTCCAGAGGCAGTGATTATACCTCTAGTGCCTGATACACCTGTATCGTGTTCCTGATGTTCCTGGGGCGACCGGTCCGCTCTGGCTCCCCTGCTGGGGCTCGGGCTCTCACTGAGTGCTGCCACGGCCTGCTTTACATCCCCGCCAACAGGGACGGCCAAGTCGTTTCCTCTTAAAATTACACCAGTCCCCACTCCCCACACGAGGGACCTCAAGAGGCTGCGGGGGCCGAGAGAGACGGGGCACTGGATTTTCCGCAGGGCTGAAACACGTGGTGGCTCTCTGGGCTGGGAGGCGGCGGCGTTCGCTCGCCCCTACCGGCACCCACACGCGAGCCCGCGTCACACCCGAGTCTCTGTCCGTCCCGCACGGGCACAGGCTCCTCCGGCAGACCCGCGCCCCGGGCTCCGGGCTGGGCCCCGCTCCCCGCCCGGCCGCACCGCGCCGCCCCCACCAGAGGGCGTCACGACCCCGCGTTCGGGCGGGCGGGCCCGGCCCCGCCGCCGCCCTGCCCCGGCCGCTCCCCGGGCAGCGCGGCCCTGTGGGCACCGCCGGGCCTCGCACTGCCCGCCGCCTCCCTCGTGCCGGGATCCGCCCCTGCGCAGTGCTCAGGGGCAGGAGCGGGGCTGCACGGAGCGGGGCTGCACGGAGCGGGGCTGCCTGCTCTGAGGGGCCGAGTGTCGCCGCGTTGTGCCCGTCCCGCCGCCGCAGCTCCGGCTGTGCGGGGAGGTGCTTCCCGTTGAACTTGATTCCCAGATTAAGGACTGGGAGGTGACGGCCGCTTCCCTAGACGAAACTCCAGTATCAAAGAGGTTTCTGTGTAGTAGCCCACCCTCCGCTATTTGGGCAGCTAGTGGCTGGTTGCGGGAAGGGGGTACTGCTGGAAAAGAAGCGGTTTTAAATGCGGATAATCTGAGCTGAGCCTTTCAAAGTTCACACCCCATGAAGCTGCCGAGCAGAGGCAGGCGGATGGGAGAGGGATGTTTCATGTTTCATAAGAATCAACTGGCTGTTGCAGAGCAAGACTGGGGAAAAGTAGTCCCCTCAAGACAAACACCACTGGCAGACCAATTGGTAAGATTGCAAGTTACAAATACAACTGAAGACACAGAATTTGCCAAAAAAAAAAAAAAAAAAAAAAGACAGAAAACAGATGCAAAACAACAAGATGCCAGAATAAAATGAATCTTAGGCCAGCGCTGGAACACACGGCAATCCCTCGCCGTTCAGGATGATTTAAAGGGATGGAAAAGGGATTAAGGTCTAATCCAGCAGTTGCTCTGTTTGAATTAATCTCACAGGAGTCAGTCAGGATATGTATATTTAGAGAGGTGGAGAAGAAGAAAGAAAGCAAGAAATTGCCGGATCAGGCCCTGAATTTAATCTGAGGAGACTTCAAATAGTTCCTTGCGCCACACTCATTTTAAAAGCTGATTATATGATCCAAAACCTCACAGATATTTCAAAAAGAAAAGGTGACATTGCTAAATATGCTGTTCTTCCTGGAATACTGAACCCCAAGTCTCCCTGCCAGTTGTTGGCTGTGGCAGAGGCAGTAGCCATTTCACTCACTGGCTGGGGCCCTCTCCATCACTGCTGCGCTTTCCTTGGCTGTGATCTTGCTTTCAAATGCCACTGATTTTCTGGGACAGTCCCAACTGTGAGGAAACTGTCCCACTGAGTCTTCAGTTTCCTGAGAGCGAGTGATTACAGAGATTCTTCTTCCTTTTGAACTCAAATGTTTTCCAGAGCTGCCTTCTCTTCCCTGCACAACACTATCAGTCTGAGGCTGGGCAATGAAATATCTACACCAGCACTGCCAAAAACAGCCTTGCATATTTCCAAGTGGTTATGCAGCCTTTAGTAAATCACCTAAGCGTGAGCAAACTGTGCTTCAGGCAGTGCAGAAAAAGCCAAATCCAAATGCAGGGGACGAGGAGTATCCAGGGAGGCTTGTGAAGACACACTGTAAGGGAAGACAAAAGATATTATTAAGTGCTAGACCCAATCCCTAGCACACATTATCAGTAGATTTCTTCTGCACGTGTGGGTGTCCTTTACATGTGCAGGTGGTTGTGTCTGAGGCAGGAATCAGTTTGAAAAAAAAGATAATCTTATAACACCCATGCTCTAGTCCCAGAACTACGGTACTCATTTTAGCAGTTATGACTATGAGCAGTGCTGGGTTTATAGTTTTCTAGCAGCTTTCAGCATCTACAGAGGGACCAGCAGTTCCTTTCAGAACTGAGATCAACCTCATTGATATTGGAATATTTTTTTTAAATCCAGATCAGTTTAGCATCAGAGGCCTGAGCTTAATCCTTCTTTTCACAAGTAACAAAAATTACATTTAGCAAGTAAAAAAAATACCTTTTGTGGTGTCCCACCCTTAAGGGAAAGGGAGCACCCAAAATTCACAGATGCTCATGGTCAAAAAGGAGCAACAAGTCAGAGGATCTGTAAAAGAATCTGACAGAGTTTCATTAGTAAATTATAAACCTGGCATGGAATAATTATTTATTTATTGGTATAAATTAGTCCCTTCTTTCATAAGCCCATGGTGGTGGGTGCTTGTTATCTTTGTCTTGGTAAAAAATGCTATAGACCTCAAACTCTAAGAAGAGGGAGACTTTTGAGGAATCAGAGCATTTCCGATTACAGTACTTACCTGTTTGTTGGGAACTGAGGGAAGGGAGGGAATGGGATCACACAGGGGGAAAAAAATTACAAAATGAGAGTAACTCAGACTATGAGCCTTTCCTTCGCATGTCAAAAGCAAATCAACAAATACATGTTCCTGCCTTTGTGTAGGTAAAGAAAGACATGAATGCTGACTGGCAAAGCCATCTTTTCAAAGACTTTTAGCTCAGCTAAAATGAATGAAAAATTATAATGGTCCCCAAAAGTAAATACTTAAACTGAGCTGGGTGTATGCAACTGAGCTGGCCATATGCAACCCACCCATCAACAGTACAGTGCAAGTAGGTGTTGAGATCTTGGGGTACGTTCAACCAGTGATGAGAAGTGAGTGCACTGGTAATGCCATTTTGCAGGCAACAAGGGTCACAGCTGGGATCCCAGACTTCCAGCGCCAGCCAAACACTGAGGCCTGGGTTTGCTCTTCAGTGCTGTTTTGAGCATAAAAAACCACCTACCTTCAAACATCACTGTCTGCATTCTCATTTTTCCAGGAAAATGTTGGCAATTATATTACCCTACCAATATCAATTGTGCATTTGTGTCTGTTTCTGTACAGCTTGCGCACTGGAAATGTGTTTTGGCTTTAGTTCAAATCCACTTCAGTGCCCCCAAAGAGATCTTCATTGTTCTAAAGGCTTGCTGAGATTGTTTCCAGTTTATACACAACTGTTTCTAAAACCCTGGGACCTGTGCTTTTGGTTGTCTATCAGGAAAGAGTGGCAAAGATTAAAGAAGTGCATGCCTTTGGCTGCATACTTTAAAATAAAACAGCCGTGGTTTTCAGGAACCTCTTTTAAGGTGCAATAAATCCGACTTTCTAAATGCTCAAGGCTGTGTTTATCTAGAAGTATCTTGGGGGAGATTGCTATGTCTATTAATCTGTTTTCCTGTTTCCTTACCTCAGGGCTTAAAGGCTGCATAAACCAACCAGCTAGAACACTGTAAGGAAAAGTCTCCACAGACAAGTATCTCCCTCTGCTTTCTGTTCTTAAGCAGCACTCCTGGTGCAGGGGAGTCATTAGACATTCTTATAAAGCAGGAGCAGTAGATGAGGGTGATTCAGTAGGGACAAACCAGCATGACCTCTGTCTTAGAAGAAACCTCAAACCTCTTCAGGACCTTTAAAAGAGTTAACAAAACAGTGGATAAAGGACAACCAGTGTCTGTGTTTTATTTAGACCTTCAAAAGGCTTTTGATAAAGTTCCTGAGAAGAGGCTATAAAGGAAACTTAGTAACCACAAGGTGAGAGGTAAAGTCCTGCATGGATAGGGGGAGAAAAAAAGCCCACAGCTGAGGGAATGGAAACAAAGAGGAGGAACAAATGGTCTATCTCAGCATGGAAAGGACTTCCATGTAGGGTACCCCCAAGATTAAAAATATGACACATGCCTGATATATTTATTAATGATTTGAAGGCCATGGTGAAGAGCAAAGGTGACAAAGTTTATGTCATGGGAAATTTCAGAGGATGAAAAAATTAAGAGAACTGAGATAGTGAATGAAATTAAGCACACGCAGGAGAAGAACACTTTGTAAAGAACACTACAAACTACTTATGTGTGTGGGCAGGTTTTGAATTTTTTTTTAAACATCCCCAAATAAATCATGCATCTGTACAGTCAGCTCAAGGGAACTGATTCCTGACCATGCAGTGGTGGTTGAGAAAGAATCAGTCTTTTTGAAAAACTTATGAAAAAGAGGGTTTTTTTAAATAATAAAAAAAAAAAAATAAAAACAAAACAATAAAGAAAAGACTACAGTCCTGTGATTTCATATTAACAGATGGCATGACCTGTTTTTGCCTTGGCTATCACCAGGCCGGTCACCAGACAAATTTAGGTTCAGCCCACCCTGCTCAAAGGAGAAGCAATAAAAGGAGCTGCCAAAAGGTCTGATAATGCTGGGTTTCTTCTGCCTCTGCTCCTCGTGCTAAGGTTCTCTGGGGCCTGAGAAATCAGAGGCTATATTGGTAAAATATATATCTGATAAATTTAATGAATATCTCTCTTGTACCAAGAAGGCTGAGTAGAATCTCTCTCTTTCCATGTTACACAATAAAAGCTTTGGCACATATTTAAACTAGAGTTATGAAATATATTTTATTGCACTGTAATTTGGTTTATTAGGCTTTGACAGCTGTCTTTGTTAAGAATTGATGGTTAAAAATCAATATTTATTTGGGGGTAACAGTTATCACAATTGAGAATTTTTGCTCAGTCTCAGGTTTTTGGTCACTTTTAACGTTAGGCAAAGAAGCTGCACTCTACATTTGAGAAGGTAGGATACAGGGTCAAGAAGTATTCATAAGACATGCTCAGTAAAAATACACACTACTGAAAGAAAAATATATGTTTTTAACCTCTGGGATCGAGTTCTGAGGAGAAATATGAGAAAGAGAGACTTAAACTTTTAACTTTTAGTTACTGTATTTAAAGGTAAAATTATGAGCTACATGAAACCTGTTGTGGGACAGATAACAACCACATAGGTATAGCATAACAAAAGAGAGAGAGAGAGAACAGGAGAAAGTCTCATGGCTGATCACTGAAGAATAGGGGTCATCTCAATTCACTTCACCTGTCTGAAAGCTTGGTATTGAAATTAAAATCTTGGCATTGGTAGTGAAAGGAGACAAACCCATATCCAAGGGACTCTTCTCTGGAGGTGCCTATGAATCCTGTTTCCTGTTGCCTCTATCTATTGATTCAGAGATGGTTATAACATTCTCTGAAGCAGGGTATCTTTAAAAAGTTACCTGTGTTTATCCTGACTGGGATGGAGTTAGCTTTCTTCATGGCAGTCCTGATGGTGTTATGATTTGTGTTTAAAACAGTGTTCATAGCATACGAATGTTTAAGCTATTGCTGAAGAGTGCCTGCACAGCATCAAAGATTTTGCTTGCTTCCCACTTTGTCCCCACTTCCTGGAGTAAATAGGTAACAGGGAAGCAAGCAACTGGGAGGGGACACAATCATGAAAGCTGACCTGAACTGGCTAAAGGGATGCTGCACGCCATAAAGTGTAATGCTTTGCAATGAAAACAGGGATAGGGAAAGATCAAGGAACTTCTTGGCTTCCAAAGTGTTCAGTGCTTTGAGACTGGTTGTGTTCTGCTTGTGGTTTTCTTTTTCTCTTTCCTTCACCAATTAAACAAGTTTTCTCACTTTTTTTTTTCCTCTTATGTCCCCCATCCTGCTGTGGGGGAAAGGGTGGGTAAGCAGCTGTGTGGGAGCTTGGATGCTGGACAGGATCAATCCACCACTATAGCAATTATCCTGGATTCCTAAATGAACTGTCTGCACATATGAAGAGTGAACCAAAACAAATGTAAGTCTTGTAAAATGGGATTAAAATAGCACCAAAAAGGATATGTTTGAGTGAACCACAGAGATACGTGGGCTGGATTACCCTTATTGAGGGGAGTTTCTGCAGAGCACCTCAAAAATATTTTTTGGATTTTAACGATCTCTGTCAGATGATGGTTTGCCTATCCATCCCATATGCATAAAAGAGATTCGTGTGCAAAGTTATATCTATGAAGCAATATTTAATGTGCTCCTGAACAATCCATCTGAGTCCTGTGCCTGTGGCAATATCACAGGAAATGCCAACACACAGCACATAAAATGTCAGCTTTCCACAAAACAAGAAAAGAAATTCTATTCCTTTATGCTATAATATGATGCCTCATGCAGTTTTCTTCTACGTTTATGTTTGGTTTCCTGAAGTTCTTGAAGCAGGAGCATACACTAACCTGCTCCATAGGGCCACGATACTTAATGAGATCAGAGGGAGACTGATATCTCAGCTTTGATCTGCCATGTGGCCACAAGAAGCCACCCCATCTCTCTGTACTTTGTTTTCCTTCACTTATCTGGATTGTTTATTTGAATGTAATCCCTTTAGAGAGAAACTGTCTCAGGCTTTTTAGGCACAATGGCAGAAATGGCTGTCCTCTGATATATTAAGAAGTGTATGGTGGCTCCATGGCTAGAGGAATCTGACTAGATGTACTGTTGGGTTCCATGGCAAACCACCAAAGTTTGCCTCCACAGATGTTCCTGGTTTTACTTTCTCCTACAGTATCAGATTAGGATTTCCTTCACACCATCACAGTCTTGTTACTACTGAATTTTTCACAAGCCCTCTAAGCCTCAGGAAAGGCAAGCTGGCAGCCATGGGCCTGCTAGGGAGCTCTCAGCCCCATCAGGTGTACTGCACAATTGTAGCCAGTAATGGGGATGACTGTCAAGCACACTTTCTATTTCTGCAATGGGAGCTTCTGCAAAGTCTGGAGACAAACAGGGAGGAGGGTCTAGGGACTGGCAAGCTGCTCTTAGCAGAAGTGTCTTAAATAAAGGTTAAAAATAACTTCTATTGATTTCAGACCAAAAGTCCTGAGAGAAGAGGGAGGAGGAAGAGGAGGATTCCAGCCCTGGGAGCAGCCAAGCAAAGCAGCATGTCCCTGGCACAGGAGGAGTGGAGGACATGCCTTCTGCAGGGATTATGCAGAGCTGCTGGAAGTGAAGCCTGAAAACCGGCAGAACGGAAGCTTGGAAACTGAGCCCTGGGCTGAAGCGGGTAATTTACCTTATTTGAAATAAAAACAGCTTAAGTTGAAGCCAGCCGGAAATTCAGCTGACTTGAGGCTGCAAGCAAAATTAGCATAACACTCTGCAGGTTGAAACATGGGGGAAGCAGACTGAGGGATTGAGCCTTGACGTCTGGCAGTGTAAGGAAGCTGCTACTGCTTCTGCAATGCTATTCAAAATTATCCCTTAAAGCTAAAATCATTGCAAGACCAAGCTAGAAGACCATAATAGTGCCTGTTGGCCTTAACTGCAACAAGCAAAAAAAAGACAACTGCAGCAGAATCATCATTAAAAGGAATACGACTATGACTAGCCCCCTCAGACTGGCAGAGCATGGTAAGTACAACTGACAGACTGAAACATCTCGGCCAGGAGTCTGTCAGTGTAAATCAGTGTAGCTCTGCCACTGACTTCCATAGTGAAGCTGGGCCAGTTCATTCCATTAAGAATCCAGGTCTTGAATGCCAGTAGATATAGTCTGCGTCCTGCAAAGTGCTCTTTGCTGGGTGGGGGCTGGGGGAGGAGGGGGTCACAATTCACCGTATCACACCGAAAGACCCAAGGTAGCTTGCATGAGTTAGCTCCAGCAATCTAATCCTAGAAGCCTTCTAATCATAGTGGTTGCCAAACAGGCTAACCCAGCCATGCGAGCTAATGTATCCTGCTACTGCCGTTAGACTTATTCCGGTCCCCAAGCTAATTCCTATAGAGCTAGCTTGTAGAGTTAGCCTGTATAATTCAACACTACACTGCACTGGCAAACCCTTTAGGAGTGTGGCTGTGTATGTGTGCAAGCAAGAGAGCACAGTTAAGTGATGCTGTACTCCCAGACTTTTGTATATCTGGGAATTTTATTTGCCCACGTACTGATGACCAAAGACCCAGATCTTTTCCTGGTGTTTACAAACCAGCTCTTACGTCAGTAAGTGGCTTCATTTGAATGACATAGTGATTAATGTAGCCAGCTATAATAGGGCACCAATGCTTCTACTTCTGTTTCCCCTGAACTTACACTAGCAGCAAGAATGGTATCCTCTTCTTCATATCTGAAAGCAGTGCTTTCTCAAATATGGAAATTTTTCACCACTGTGTCAGGATGCAAAGCAATGTCACTGCATGCAGAGTAAGATAGTGTTGTGTCTGAACACCATCATATTCCTACTGCAAGGTACTATTTTTCCAAGACCTCAAGTGGATTTTCTGGACTACAAATACCACATGAGTCTTACTGAAAGGATTCCTTCAAAAGGGATCCACAATATGTATTTTCATACAGAACATGCAGATTAGTCACAGTGTCATTAACATGGCATCTACCACCATTCTATTGAGCTCATCTAAGTTTCATTACAATATCCCAGTGTCTCAGGACCTTTGCTGACTTTAAAGCAGCAAGCAGCTGGGTGGAACATGTGATCAGATAGTTCACCAGTGTTCGCAGTGAAGCATAAACATGAATGAGCCTAGACATGCTTGGAAGCCCAAGAAAGTATTAATAAAACTTGCTCAGTGTTTTTAATGAAGATTGGAGAAGTAAGATCCCAGAAGTAGTTTCCAACTTGAGGAATATGCACACATATAGTTGAAGAGACAGAAAATGCACATTTTCTAAAGAAGAAATTTCTATGTAATTATCTTTTGCCTGTAAACAAAGGTCTTAGTTGTTTCAACTACAAACAGGTCTTGGTTGAAATTTTGAGATGAACCAACTTCTATATATCATGAATTCTACACACATAAAAGGAACAAAAAATACACAGTGGGCTTTTTTTAAAATCTGTTTTTCCAGAAGGAGATACTGTTGCAGACATAAAACTTTTTTCCAGGCTTGCCCTGGGCACTCCTTGAAATATGCTGTATGGACAATACACACTCAAACCTCTGGCTGTCTCTAGGAGATATTCATCCTGTCTCTCCTTGGCAAGCTGGGCTTCCTGTCCAGCCCCACAGGATTTATTGCTTCATTGTGGTGGAAAAAAAATTGAGGCTGGTGACCGACCATATATGGGTATGGAAAAACCAAGATGAGATAGAAGGGGGGAAAAAAAAAAAAGAAAAAGTGGGTATAATTACAAGTCAATGAAATATAAATCATTATAAGGATAAGAGCAAAGGAGCAGCATGCAGAAACCTGCAAGAAATACAGGTGTTCGCTGACTTTCTCCCTCCACCCCTGTGTATTAGCAGGGCTGAGGAGGAGGGCCTATACTGGCACTGTGAGCCATCTTCACATCATCTGGGTGGGATTTCCAGCCACTGACGAGCTCAAAGTAAATTAAAAATGCAGCAGCACCATTAAAGAAAGCAGAGGAAAGACACTGAGAGACTGAGATCTTTTGGTCAGGTTGGTTTTTGCTTCCATTATTGCCTAGTAACATACAACTCTTTATGAGGGCATGAAATTGCTCTTTTCTAATGTTTTTCTCATTCAAAGGTCAGCAAAGCCACAGTGAAAGTTAAAGAGGAGGAGTGCACAACTCGGAGGGGCTGCTGAAAGCAGCCATGCCTTTTTGGAGGACAGGGACTTAATCTGCTATCTCATAAGGGATAACCTGTGCCAGTTGTCACCACCACAGGCTGTGAGCATGTGTGGCAAAGAGGATTGCAGCTGGGGGTCTGCTTTTGCCACCATGCAGATTTACCCAGCTCATGCAAGGCAGGTAAAAGCCACAAGCCCTACTTTATTCAAAATGGAGTACGGGCCAAAAAAATGAGAGGCCAGAGTCAAAGCAAAGCAGGCCAAGGTAACTGAGTCCCATCAGGAGTGGAAAATGGCCTTGACACATTCAAAAGAGTAAAAAACCCAGAGTGCTTTTTTCAGAGGTACCGTTCCAGTTCTGACTCAAAGGCACAGGCAGCACAAAGCAGCGTGGCTTCATAGATGGTTCACACCAAATCAGCTGCTGGCCAGTGTGTAAAAAAAACCCTTAAATTGTCAGTTAGTCTGTGCTTCATTATTTGCTTCTTACCCATTTCTACTGAATCTATACCAGCTCTGATAGGCGACAGTGCCATTGAGAATCTGCTGATTCAAATCCCTCCCTCCTCAGCAGAAAGCCAGTGGGAGGAAGGAAGAAAGAAACCCAACTCGACATTCTATTTTTCCCCCTTCAAATAAACCCTAAATTGCTTCTTTAATGCACTCGAGGTTTTGAGCGGGGTAGGAAGCTCTGATACAGAATGGGGCTACAATTTTGTTAAAAGACAAGCTCTGCAGCAAGCCTGTGAACTCCAATAAATTTGTAACTCTGTTCCCAGTCAGAAACAGAACAATAGCCTCTCCTGTTTAATTGTGGATTGCAGCAAGTGGTTTCGTGCTCAAACCCTCTTGTAATGTAGTCCTCTCCTTTTAATCATCAAAGGTGATCTCTGCCAAAGCAGCTGACAGTTGCATTTGATCAAGTGTAATAGGAACAGTCAGATCTTCCAGGATCCTTGTAGTTACCCATTTTCCATGTGTAATTCCAGTCTATTTCATACAAGTTTAATATGACAACTGTATTACAAAATTAGAGGGAGGATTTGGGGTGAGATGACTCACTGATTTTTTTTCTCTTTTATTAGAAAATATGATCTCAAAAACAAAAGCCATTTTCTATTCCCAGCCCTGCTACTGACCCCCTGTATGTCCTTGAACAACCTTTGATGTCTAGATCCCTTCTTCCACTTTGCCTGTCATTGCAATTTAGATACTGTGAGCTCAGTGGCGCAGTGACTGCCTGGTTTTGGGGTCCCAGCGTAACAGCTATGACAGATGAGTGTGCACTTAGAGCTGGTGACATCTGGACTTTAACACCACTCACATACATTAGTAGCTGTATAAATATTTATATTTATCGCTATATATATGTGTGTGTTTCTGTATATGTACACATGCAAATGTGCTCCATAGTGGTTTTAAATTTGAGAATGAGTACTTTAGGGATAAGGAATACCAATTTTAAAACCAAGGAAGAGGACCCAACCTCCATCCTTCAAATACAACTGCACTTCAAACAGATTTGCCAGCAGAACTTCTTCTGGACTCTGCCCTGTGGTTTTCACAGTTCAATTTACATTGACCCTGGCAAAGCAAAGTAAAATGTCAGTTCCTTGTGCCCACTGTTGTCTGGACCTACCAGTGGTGCTCAGAGGTGTCCACTGCCCAGATATAGACCTCATCCACTATGCAAAGATTCCATTCTTTGTTTTATTACACCACAGGTCAGGAGGAGCATCAAATCCCTCTTGCTTGTGTCAGATGTCAGCTTTTGGGAAGGTGGTTGGTGGTGGGGAGGGGAGGACGGAAGACAGTCAAAATGAAAATGGTTTGGTTAATTAATTGCAAGCACTGCTTGAAGGACCAGCACGTATATTTAATCAGTTGCCTAGTAACAAACGGTGTATGATGTGAATGCTATCAGCCCGCAGCGTGAGCAAGGGATGGACCCTTTCTGTTTTTATCAGCTGCCAGCATGCATACTCTGGGCGTTGCATGCCCTTGTGCTCAGAAGGGCTGCTCTGTCACCTCACAAAAGCTGGAAGGTAGCAAGGGTCCCCCCCATTTTGGCTCTGCCATTCCTGCTCCTCCCCCAGACATCTCAGAGAGAAGAGTGTCTCTTCTTACAGGGAGTGACCTTTTCAGTGGTGAATCAAATGACAAGAAAAATTATCCAGATCTCCCCTCCCCTCCACCCACCTTTTTTCTTTATGAAGTTATCTACACTCTGGGAATAGAGCGCAGGCATTGCTGCTGCTCACGTTCTGTTACTGACACCAGTGTCACCATTAACGGTATATATCTTCCATAAAAACCTGTGCAGAGAAAACCAGAAAATCACTGGCACTGGGACAGAGGCAGAATTAATAAGAAAGTGGGCTTGTTGGTTGTTGGGGGGGGGGGGGGTTGTGTCTTTTTTTTCCCAATGACCTTAAAGAAAGAAGGGCAATGGATGGATAGATGCTGGATTGCAGCACATAAAACCAGCCCAAGACAAACTGTACAGTTCTGTTTCCTGTAGGTGAAAAAATAACTCATGACCTGACAGGCAACTGAACGTTGAGTACTCCTTTGGTGCTAGTTTTAGGAGGGAATTTGACAACAAGAATTTGCTTGTAGTTTTCCACCACCCGTATGCCATTATGTTAGCTGGGCCTGATAATGCAAGGACACAAAAAATGCTCATGCTGCCTGTCCGTATTGTGAAAGAGAAATAAAAAGAGAACATCCATAAAATAAAAGCTCCCATTTATGTTTTAACATGCCATGACAATGTTTGTGTGTCCTTATCAGGGCTTTCTCTCCTCCCTCCCCCCTCTCCATTTGTAAATCCCATTGGATAAAAGACTACATCTTCCATAAAGAATTCCCACCAGAAATCTTTATAAATCCTCCATCAGTGAAATACTCTGCTGTCATGCTGAGCAGAAGCTAATCTAATTAAGATGGGATCTGCTAAATTTAATAGCCTGCTATGAATTTTTACGGACATCTGGTAACTGGAAGGTTGGAACGACTCTGACACATCAAATACACATTGTCCAAATGACCAGTATCAGGCCGATTATTTTCCCTTTCTCGGTCACTTGTAGCTGATGTAGGATGCAATTACTCCCTCAGGATACACACATGTGACTCCATCTGAAATTAATGGAGGTTAAGGTACGTACATGTTGGAAAGCAGAACTGGTCCCCCAGTGCTTCCTCTAATGTTGTTTTTTCCTGATTAATGAAGGATCAGGATATACCTGAATTATATTGCATTGTTTGCAAATACTGTAAACGATATAGCAGGAGCTGGAGTATCTGTTAGCACACGTGTCTTTGGTATCTGCAAGTTATGAACCCAAACCTGACTGGCAGCTTTCCTCAGTCAAAGCTTTATATGACATCCTGTGGCTAAGCAGATGTCTTTCCAGTTGGGAGCAGAGGACTTCCATAATTTTAATCATCTTTTCCTGACCCAGCAGTAAGCTGTTGGCAGGAGAAGGCAGGGGATGGAGGGTTGGGTTGTTGGGGCTTTTATCCCTTAAGCTTCTAGTATGAAAATGAGTTGAAACCTGCTAGTTGTCCCCAGAAATGGTGACTTGAGCTGTTACAAGGGTGTTCCCATCTCATGGTCCATTACTTGAAGAAATGAGCACATTTACAGAAGTGCAGGTCTTTCTCCCTGTCTTCATGGCATGCAGTCTGAGAATGCCTTATTACTGACCTCCTGGAACTCTTGAGGTTTACTAACTCATCAATAGGAAAGATCACAAACATTATTTCCACCTAGTAGATTCTGTGGGTGCCCAGCTCTCTAAGGTCTCACTCTGAGCTTCCTTTAATAAAACCACAAATACACACACACATATACATAGTTTACATTCATAGTTATGTAATTTTCAGACAGGGAATACATCACACAAGACATAATGCTGAATTTTTCAGAATAAAGTGTTTGCACTTTAAAACATATATTTCCTTATTTGCTATCTTGGTAAAGAAACCATTTTTCTTAGACTCCCCTTAGCCCCACCATAATAAATGGTTCAAGTAAATTCAGCAACACAGTGGGAATTGTGTCAACCTGATGTGATGAGTTGGCACTTGAAAATTTAATCTCTTTACCATTCACCAGCCTTAAATCTGTGTAGTGCAGCTTTTAAACACATGCCAAAGAGCAGGGAAGTTACAATGCTGGCTTACAGATTATTTAGATGCTGGCTTCGTGAAATGGGAACAAACTCATGCGGTGCCAAGTGGAGAACACTGGGCTCCATATAAATTAAAAAACTCATTGAAGTAATATAAATGTTGATTTAGTTAAACTGGAGCATCTGTAGTGAGAAGAGACAGGAAATCCAGCTGAAAGGATTGGGTTCACCACTGGTACAGCCCTATGCACACTGTGCAATGGGCAGTGCAAATCAGTGTCATGCCTGGGGTGCTGCGCTGATTTACTCCAGGCAAAACTTCCACAGCAAGGTGGGCACTGCTGCACTGTCTGAGGAAAACAAGAGAACAGCAGGCCTTCCTCTCCACCCGCTGCCCAGGGTCGTAAGAGCTGGAGGACCTCACAGCTACATATTTGTTATGCCCTAGTCTCTCTTCATCCCATTGCACAGCACTGCTCCCTTCCAAATGTGGACCTCTGCACTCACAGAGGAACAACTTTACTCCACAGTTAGGAAATTTCATATCTTTTTGGCAAGTCATGATCTTGACCTGCTATGGATTACCTATCTGAATGAACAAGAATAGATACAGTCTGCAGAAGGATGTCTATGACTTTGTTAGAGTGGCTGAATCAATTGGGTTGCTGGGTTGCTTATTCTTTCTAGGCAAAATGAAGAATTAATTTGTAGTGGTCTAATGTGATTCCAGAAATGAGGTATATGTCTTGCCTGTAATGGCTTTTGGTTATCAATATCCATATTTGTTTTTCAGAAAAAAATGAGAATATAAGGAAGAGAGTGAAGGTGTTCAAATGTTGCTCATTTTGTTAAGGGTAAATAAAATTAAATTTTAAGTAACATGATTAAAGCTATAAAGTATGTATAGTTATATGTATGTATAGTTGGAGCTAACTTATATACATTCTAGAAGCATCTTAAAGGATCTGAATAATATGGGAAGTAAAAAATCATTCCATGGTGTGCAGTTTATTCTTTATCTCAAAATTTACAATAGATTATGATTGTCTCCTTTTTCTGTGAGAGAACATGCAGTGAGTAGTTGCTTGCATTTAAAAATAATTAAATTTGAGGTAGCATTTACATACATTTCAAGTTGTTGAGGA
>NC_031770.1:53754339-53760548 GCF_001522545.3 Parus major | reverse complement strand
AGGGAGGGAGATGCAGGTTTTCATAGGTACTTCATAGGTTCTTCCCAGAGTGACAGGAACTGGAAACAATGGCGAACTGGAAACAATGGCTAGTGGAGAGCAGAATTCAGCACCCACATGTCCAGTGAGTACCATCGACACCAATAGCTGCCTGTTTTGTTTTATTTATCTGCTTCTATGAAAATCAGTCTGGATTTAAAAAAGCAATTATCAAGATGTAGTCACCTCCAGAAGAAGTTCCTGACAGTGAGACACACAAAGGTGACATGTCTGGACTGCTTAGGAGCCCATCTCTTGTCAGGCACACCATCTTGTGTATCAAAGTGTTGTTTGTGTCAGTTTTTTTTTGCTTCAGCTCAGGTTGTTTCTCAGGCAGTTGTGGTTTTTTCTTTGTAGAAGTCATATTTCCTGCAGCCAGTTTATAGAGACACTTTAGAGTCCAGTAGGATCTGATGCCTTAGCAAGGTACATGGAAGCTGGATGCCCTACCTCTTGTCATGGCAGTGTCACAGTGTTCTAGGATTTAAAATCCTTCATACAACTTTACCTATTTGCCAATTTTGTGAGAACCTTGAATTGAAGATAGCAGTTCTTTATTTCAAGGTTAATCTGCTCAGAGGGCAAGTAACAGCCACCCAGGAGCTATTCCCACCAGCCACTGTCAGCCAAGTCATGCCTAACTCTCCCCAGCACAAGCCCTGCCTCCACTCTGGAATAGCTCAGGATAATCTATGCTAAACAAAGACAAAATATTTGCATGTGTGCTCCACTCTAAACTTCCCCATGAAAAATGAGATCATACTCTGGTCTTCATAGGTAAAGATTTATTGACCAAAAAAATGCAAACTAACAAGCATTGTTAATTTAATGACATAGTGATCAACTTCTTTAATAGGTGTAACTAGAAAATCTAATGCATAAAAGGTGTTACTTGTAAAATATCCAGGTAGGTCATATGCAAGAGAGAACTTCTAGATGTGGTGCCTTCAAAAATTGTATCTGGATGGAGTAAAATATTCTTTCCACTGATGCTGAATAGAAATAATACACTAAAATACACTGTTTTGACTAGCTACTGAAAATCATAATGGATTTTTTGATGTTAAATTTTGTTAGCATGCTTGTGCAGCAAGAGGTGGAGAACAGTGATTTTTCCAGAAGATACACATCAAGGATAGCAGATCTGCCACTGTAGAAATACCAATGCAGTTATTTTCTCCAGCCCGAGAGCTGGCATCTTTCATAGGCATTTTATCATGACACCACCCAAATGGGACAGTGCTGCCTAGTAGGGAGCTCCACAAGATCTCTCCTTCCACCCCACCAGTGGTTTGGAAAGCAAAGCAGTGATCATAAGGTTAAAAATTGTGTTTGAGAGCCACAGCTTCTTCTAACAGCTTGGAGACTTCTCTCACAACAGGTAATAAAAGCTCATTTCATCATCCTGGTACTACCCCAGACTCCAGAATAAAATTATTTATTAAAATTATCCCTGTCCACCCATCCCAACTCACAGGACATGTAGATCTGTAAGGGCAAAACCTGCCAAGCCCTACACTGCACATGAAAGCCTGGCTGCATGCACTCTTGTTTAAATAGGCTGCCAGACCTATTTGTGGGCACATGTACTTCAGAGTGGTCCTGTACATCCCCGTGGAGCCGCTAATGATGGAGCACAGTTGCCATGAGCAGTGTGTCACCAGAGGGCTGGAAAGCCCCACAGACAAGCTGTCTTGATCCTGGGAGCAGCTGACATGGCTCTGCCCTGGGCAGAGTGAGCATGCCCTCAATAGGTTGCAGTGGGACTTTGGCCCTAAATCCATGCTTTCTTAGCTTTATGAATAGCTTGTCTTTAGAAACCTAAACATTCTAGACATTCTTATGTCTCTTCTCTGAGCCATTTTCTATCACAAAAGGAGAGGCTTCTCACAGCTGTTCACTAATGTGGATGTAGGGCAAGGTACAGTACAACTGTGGGAAGTCTGCAGATACCCATGGAAGAATTAATCTCTAGTTGCTATTAGAGGAATGGTGTCACTGAGTGACAGGCTGAGATTTCTGAGCACAGAAATAACCACAAATCCTGACAGAATTTAAATACAGACAGACCAATGTGAAGATCTCCAGCCAGAAATTGCACCTGTGCACTTGTTAGGGCAAGGGTGTGCATTAAACAGTTACTTTCAGCTCCCCAGCTAGCAGATGTGTTGGCTGCAGTGTCCCCAGGTGGAGTCAAAACCATTTGAATTTTCTTTGTGCTGGAGAGCAGCTGCAGCAAAGCACAGCTTAAAGCCCAAGCCTAGCTAAACTAGTCAGAGTTTATATCTGGTAACACCAGTTCCAGGTGGCCCACAGTGGGGATTTCAGGTTTTGCCCTGCTTGCACAGCAAGAAAGAGGGTGGAGCTGGCACTGGATACATACAACAAATACAACAGGATAACTAACCCATCATAAAAAATCCATGTTTAAAAACTTATTGAAGACTAAAAAATGTTGTAGGTTTTACTGCAAAAGAGTTAAACATAGTGGCCAAAAGTTAAAGATTCTGGGTCTGGCTTGCCACTAGCTGGGGTTTCCCAAAACAGTAGTGAATATATATGTTCATGTCCTGCATGAAACAACCTTGGCATCACAGGAGTAAGGAAATTCCTGCATTAGGAAGAGAGAATGAATACAGAGTTAGTCAAGTCGTGAAGGGGAACCCAAGGGAAATTGCAGAGCTAAATCCAAAGAAAGTAGATCCCGCTTCCCAGTGCAAAAATGTCCAAAATTAGGTCAGGAGGAGCCAACCCCAGCCCAATATCAACTACATCCCCTAATCTACACTAACCGCCGAGTGCTTCAAGTCATCTACTTTACTCCCTCAGGACTCAGGGTTTGGGTTTATAACTGCTGTTTTCTACATCAGATATAAAATGCAAATGCATTGAAAGGCAGAAAAAAGTTTGAAACTGACTGTCTCGGTTTTGAGACTAATTAAGAAGAAACGGTTGAAAAAAAAAAGCATAGGGGATACAGTATCATACAGTCACCCCAAGACACTGACCCAGGAGGTTAGAAAAATTGAGAACTCCATGTATCTGTCTGATGAAAGGGAAAGGAATCACTAATGCTGAGCATAGGCTTAGGAGATAAACACTGTGTTAAATAAGCATATCCATTCTTAGCCCCTAAGCTAGCAAAGCACATGCAAAATCAGAAATGTTTGAGTAGTCCTGTTCATATCAATGGAATTACTCCCATGCTTAAAGTTATGCACATGTTTAAATGCTCTGTTGTAGTCATCTTAAAAAGCACATTTTTTCATGCCCTGTAAGTTGTCTGTCTGTTCCAGGGGAAGTATTAATTTTGTGATCATTACAAATCACAAACTGAATATTATTGCAAGGGTAATAAATAAAGGGTATTGTAGGTTACCCATTGCATGAAGTAAAGGCACTAAGACTGTAATTCCTAAACTATGCTGTCCTGACTCTTTGAGTTTGCTTTACTTGATTAACATAAATACTCCTTTCTACCTGTAATGTAAAAAAATAGTTGCACCATGAATAATTTTGTTTGCATTTCCTTTAAATACTTCTACCAATAACTAACAGCTAAACCCACAAAGCGGTTCTCCCAAGACACTAGGAAATTAGATTCTTGCCTAAAAGCCATTTGAGTTACGGCAGTCTAGAAGTGTTGTCTGAAGTTTCAACTGGGCACAATTCCTATCCAAAGCCTTGTCAGCCCTTGCATGTCTAATCATCTGCTGGTTGACACACCTGTATGGTGTGCAGGATTTCTTGTTTCATGGCATGCCTGGTTCCTATACTGAAATAATGATAATTTTTAGTTGGTTGAGATCTTGCAACAGACAATTCACAAGATTTGTTGTAATCACTAAGACTTCCTTTATATTTATTTACAAAGCCTTTATAATCTAGGGTGATGCAACGCAACAAAAAGCTGGCAAGTTACAGTGTCAGTTTGGTAGGGCCTGAACAGAAGCTTTGAACATCAGCACAAGAAAACTGGAAGTTTATAATGGGCTGCAAGCCAAAGTGTTTGATAAGATGCATTCCCTAGCCACAATGCTTGAAAAATCCACAGCATACTAAGCACAAAGAGCCAAATCTCCTTTCCTCTTTGGAGGTTGCTCTCCAAGATTTACCCTGACACTTGCTGAACAGACTGCATGAAAGAGATGTCTTGTCTTGTTCTGCTGGGTATCATTCTTGCTTTTTTTCCCTCAGAATGATTTCAGCAAAGACCATAAGCTTGTGACAGAGTGAATTTGTGATCTTATCCAATCATCTGGGCTGTTTGCAAAACTTCAGTAGGTGGCAGCGTTTTGTTGATAAATGTTTTGTTATCCAAGTGATCTCATTTAGTGCAACTGTTGCAATATTAATAAACTGAACTTATGATTGCATTTGCCAGGACTGAAAATATTGCTATCCTATCTGGCATTTGCTCTTATCTGAACTGACAACAACATCCATTGTATTTATAAAAGCAGAAAGTCTCTGTGTTTGTATGTGTTAGGGGCAGAGGGGAAACAGAAAACAAGGGGAGAAACAAAGGTAGAGTAAGATTAAAACACTAAGGTTGTTGGGCATCTGATTTCTGATTGTAATAGATGAGCATTCTGGCAATTCTGCTAAACTGTCAGTGCTGGGGAATATGTGTTTCAAAAGAATGGTTAGTAAGTTATTCCCTCACCTCTAGCTCACCAGTTCATATCAAGCCAATCTTGACAGCATCTGTTACTACTTGGTAACAGTTTGGCAATCTACAGTCAATTCCTACTGGATAGAAGAGCGTATCAGGAAAAAAATTTCATCACAACTGCTATTTGAGAAGCCCAGGTTATAAAAGACATCATGATGCAGCCCAAGAAAGAGTCCAGTAAGGGTTAGGAGGGCAAGTGCTTCTTTAGTGTCCTGTTAGAAAATAAAAATTGATCTTAATTCATCAATACAGCCCCTGTATGTAGTGCATATATACAGATATACACACAGATATACACAGATATATACAGATATATACACACATGCATATAATTACTAGGCCTTAGTAGAAATAGACCGTCATTTTTATAGTAAAGTTTCTATGTATTGTATTGCCTGTAATGAAAATAATTTCCTTCATAGTCCAAAGTCCTATGCACTGTTCTAAACAAGAGGAACAGCTTGTGCAGAAGAGGACTGTCCTCACAGTCACCCAACTAACATGCAGTTACTTGAGGTTAAAAAAGAAAAATTAAAGTCTCTGATTCAGTTGAACTCCCAGAAAAGAAGATCAAAGTCATTGGTTTTATTACAGGCCCTTCAGATTAAAACTGACTTAAATACACCAGGCTTTGGGCTAAATCCCACGACCATTAAGATCTATCATGAAAGTGCCATAGACTTAAACAGAAATTGGATCGGGCCTGCTAAAGAACACATTTGGACTAATACAAATCCTATATAAATTAGATATAATAAATAGAGAAAAGGTGCCAAAAGAGACCTTATGACCACATTTGCATATATGGACATAATTTTTATTATTCAGGAAATTCTCTAAGATTGAGCAATCAAGAAGGGAAAGACAGAATCAATGTTGCCAAATATCAAGGTGATTTAGACCTTGCAGAGGAAATTGCATAAAGATTAAAAGGTCTTTCAGCCTTATGAATGAAAGAAAATTGGAAAGAAGAAAGAAACAGCTATGCTATGATAATGGCACCGAGATCAAACATCACTTAGGTATGGCTCAAAGCCTACAATAAATACCTGCTCTCGACTTCCAATACAGAATCCAGTGTTGATCCTAGGGGCAAAAGTACAGATGGCATGGGACTAAGGTGTCAGAATAAAATTACACAAATAAAGCAGAAGCACACTCTCCTGGCATTAATAGCAGACGTTTCTGACAGCTTTGTTTCCCACCGTGAATTCATGGGAAGAGTCCAAGAAATCCTTACTCATCCCAGACCACAATTTTATAAAGGTTTTAAATATTTGCCCCAGGTCTAGAGTGATTGTGAATGGCAGCTCCTCCAGTTATAAAAGGAAAATAGAAGCTGGACAAGTGAGAGGACTGTAAGCAGTTTAACTGTCATGTTCAACAGATGCAAAGAATCTGAAATCAGACAGACTCATCCTTCTCATCTGTGAGGGAAGGGAAGGGAAGGGAAGGGAAGGGAAGGGAAGGGAAGGGAAGGGAAGGGAAGGGAAGG